>NW_017168707.1:1715-3446 GCF_001652005.2 Ceratina calcarata | reverse complement strand
GAATTCAGTCATTCGACATGAGAATTCAGAATCTAATAACTTATCTAATAGTCTCGCAAAATTTCTAAAACTTTGTAACATTTTATTGATATAACATCTAATAACTGTTAAAAGTTTTTATACAAGAGTTCATACAACCTTAACGAGCCACTAGGCTCCCTTGATTACCTGGAACCCAGAAACGTGACAATAAAAAAGCGATGAAAGCTATTAACGAGAGGCGTTCGATGTCTGTTTCAGATATTGATGGTCGAGGGTAAGTCGCACTACGTGAGGAACTTGTTAGATCTGAAACTGGAAGAGCTGCCGTGTCCGGAGCCCTCGAGGGAGGATTTGATGGCGTCCGAGCAGCCGTCGAGCCGTCACGAGAACGCGCGCGTCGGTTCTTCGGGTTCGATCTGGTTCTCGTCGTCGTCCCGTGTCGGCGTCGACTTGTCCGTCCTCTCGTGCTCCGCGTTTCTCCTGCTCTCGGTTTTGTTCACGTAGAACCGGCTGGCATCCACGGACGGCCCACCGAGCAAACCGGAACGACGGCCCGCGCACTAAAACGAGCGCACGGTTCCACTTCCGGTTGTACCACGGGAAGGCGTGCGCGTGATCGCGTCGCGCGCAGTGCATGTATGCGTGTGCGTATCGTCGCGTTTCTCCTCGGTTCGCGACAGAAGATCCGATCGATCGATCGTCCCTGTGAATCCCTCTTTGCTCTTATTCATCGCCGGTAGATTCGACGAGTCGTTCGTCATTTCACGGATCAAGCGACGGAACATTACTCAATATTGATTACAAAAAATTCCATATTGATGATCGACGACAGTCGTCAGAGGTTCGAACCTCTGACGCGACTCGCGAATCTCCCTGAATTAAATTTAGATACAGAGCGGCGGACTCGTCGCAACTTGAAACTTGCCAGGAATTGAATAAGGTCAGATTTGGTATCTCGGGAAGCGTCGGTCATCGGACGACAACGTGGTAAGGCAAGGTGAGTCCCTAAACTTTCTCAGATACGACTCGAATCGATTAGTTCTTCTTCCCGCGAGGAATAACACTACCGGCACGATCGACGGATCGATGCTTGGATCCCCGAGGACGCGCCGGAAACGTGTCACTTCGCGTCGCGACGCCCGTTCAACGATATTAGATGAGACATCCTTGTTTCCACCCCCGCCCTCCCCTCCCCATTCGGCAGACCGAGATTCATCTTTTATCTAACTATTTATCAATTCGTGTCTGCAATTTTTATTTCAATCGAATAAGAAGCTAGTCAAACAAGTATTAATCAAACGCAGAATGAATCACGGTTTGTCTTTTAAAGGATACGATCGATACGTGATCGTTGATCTAACGTTTAACGAGATCATTGACGTAAGTCTAAAAATTTTTTTACCAGCTTTTATTATTCAATTTTTGACGCGCCTTTTACTTCGCAATTTTTATAATTATCATTCGACTGTGAATATTTACATTTATAGAAGATCTAAACGTGCAAAAATATATACATATACATAATATACGAAATTCTACAAAATCCCAATTCCATTCCACTAGTCGGATTTGTACATGGACGTGCACAACAAGTCTACTTATATACATATACATTATTATCAGTCTAACGTAATATGTATATTGATATGGCGACTCTTTTAATAGCTCGATCATAGAAAAGTTTGTACATATACCAAAGGACGTGGTGCAGGTCAGAAACGATCTTCGCGTGTTTTATCCGAGCTTTTA
>NW_017168707.1:711-1451 GCF_001652005.2 Ceratina calcarata | reverse complement strand
AATTTTATAAACTTTGCCCCTCTGTAATTATAATTTTTTCTAAAAGTTCATTGCTTCAAATAATGTCTCAAACTTTTGACAGAAATCCTATGGCTCATACAACCTTAATAAAAAACAAGGGACTCGTTTGATACGTCGCGATTAAATCGTTAATCGTGATATAATGATTAAAATAATATCGATTAATTTCTGTTTAAATACTAATCCGTCAGGCAAATACAGGAACGACTATTGAATGTAAATTTACAGAATGAATATGCAAACGGTGGTTGTCCGGTAATCGAGAAAATTAGCATCGCGAATATATACGATTCCCCGTTCCGATAACACTGATACCTGTTAATTTTATCAATCACAGGATATCTCTTATCAGTGCGGTCAATTATAATATCGCTACATCTATTCCGAGTCTCATTTACGTTCGACGAACAGTCGAACTCTCTCTGATCACATATCGATTTTAGATATTTCTATATGAATTCAGGAAACGGCAATAATCAAATGGAATCGTTCTTAAGATTAGTTCGATCAGCGTTTTGATATACTCGTACTTTTCGATCCGCGCGAAGAACCTTCTGACCAAATCCGCGCGTACGTACGCACATGCAAGCTGTCCAATTTTAATCTATTATTGCAAATCTATTAACCTTTTGCACTCGAGGCCTTTTGCGCTCGGTCCAACCAGCAACTCGAGACGATTTCGGCTATATTAGATAAGAACTTTAGGGGTACTTCAAATC
>NW_017168707.1:0-387 GCF_001652005.2 Ceratina calcarata | reverse complement strand
ACACTAGAAAGACTGAAACTTAGTGTATACCTATATTGCCCAAAAACAATCAAAATGACTGCATAGTGAAAGAATTAAACTAGACTTGCTTAATTGCTATGTTGTATGCTTTATGAGAATTAAACTAGACTTGCTTAATTGCTATGTACTAATGCTTTATTGTTGAATAACGTAGGATATCCGAGAAATGTTAAAATCTGACAAAATGGCGTTTCTAAGAAATTTTTCGATTTTCCCTTAAAAAAATTGTCGTTTTCTCGTTGCCAAAATTACAGATTTCATGCAATCAAGAATATCCTACGTGATTCAACAATAAAGCTTGTCTAGAACATTCTGTTAAAATTTCAAATCAATCGGATAATTGGTCTTTGAGTTATAGTGTCAGCA
>NW_017168706.1:0-213 GCF_001652005.2 Ceratina calcarata | reverse complement strand
TCTCCGATTTAAATTTAATTGTTCGGAATAATAATATTCTCGGGACCGTATTGAGATCCCGCGAAAGTCACCGCGATCATAGGAAAAATAGAGATACACGCGCCGAGTTTCTTGCCGGCTCGGTCGTTTAAACGGTCACGATGTTTGGATTCCGCGATCGGAAAAAGTTCGAATCGGGCAGAGCGCGACGGAGTAAGGAGACGCGCGCGTGAC
>NW_017168704.1:0-213 GCF_001652005.2 Ceratina calcarata | reverse complement strand
GAGATTTTTATATAGGATGTCCTAGAAAAAGTGTTAGAGCCGAAAAGGGGTGATTCTGAACAACAATTTCCTTTGATAAAATGCAAAGTGAGTCATGACCAATCCGGAGTCAAAAACCAATGAGAGCACGCGTAAGGCCCGTGTGTAACCACGGGTAAATTAGCTCGGGTCGTGACGCTCGGCCATTGGTCAACGCAGCCCTACACGCGCTCT
>NW_017168703.1:0-213 GCF_001652005.2 Ceratina calcarata | reverse complement strand
AAATTCTGTGAGTAAGTCAATTTACGCTCCCCGGAGGGTCTGAACGGAGACTTTTTAATTCGATGAACTTGACGAAAAGCGCGAAAGTGACGAGTTGAAATTTTTCAAGCTTCAACAATTTCTTTTCAAGCAGATCCGTCCCACGTTCCTTCACCCCTCCGGCGGTAAACGCGTCCGCGCGCAACTTGCATAATTTCGTGCGATATTCAGTAA
>NW_017168702.1:0-213 GCF_001652005.2 Ceratina calcarata | reverse complement strand
GTTATGCTTTGGAAATTTTTAACAATTTTAGTTTGCAACTTTAAAGTCTAGAAAATTATATAATTTAAATCCCATCGAATACAATATCCTTGAATTTTTCAGAATTTTTCAAGTACTCGAATTGCCGAAATTAAATAGTTTATACAGAAACATATTTGAAACCTAATATCGAGAAGTTTTCTGATTTGTTTGTTACACAAATCCTTGATGACA
>NW_017168701.1:0-213 GCF_001652005.2 Ceratina calcarata | reverse complement strand
ACTGCGAGGCGAATCTATCTGTCCATCTTTCTTCGATACCGAAATTCTCTCGCTTCGTTTATTATATAACTGTTTCATAATTCTATCGTCCGATCGATTCCGATCGCGATAGCTTCAAATAGTTGTGTTCTGAATTTAGCCTTGCCGGCTGTTATTATTGTGATTTCTTATACACGGACTCTTACGAGTCTACCGTGCGGCTGGCGGCTTAAG
>NW_017168700.1:0-213 GCF_001652005.2 Ceratina calcarata | reverse complement strand
GTGTAGTCTTCCTCTTTTCTTTTTCTGGCGGTTCGCTTCGTTTCTATTGTTCCACTGGTTGTGAACTTTGCTGTAGAGCATCCGTTTTGTTTTCCGTTTGAGTTTCCTTGATGGAAATTCTTTTGGTTTTTCGATATTTCAGATTGTTATATCGTTTATTTAACGAGAGATATTCTCGTAGTACCTGGGTTTCGGGTGGTACACCCGGTCGCT
>NW_017168699.1:0-213 GCF_001652005.2 Ceratina calcarata | reverse complement strand
GCAATGAAGTATGAATTACGTAATTAAAGTACGTGTCTTTCGTTTTCAAGAAGAACGTTTCTTTAGGCAATGTATGAAATATGCTACTTTTCGTGCATGCATCCATGTTAACATTTTTTTCAATATTTCAAACGCATGATCTATTATTTTTCATATTACGTAGTGTCAGTACTAAAAATCTTCAAATCTAATCGAAGAAGCCATCTGACTACT
>NW_017168698.1:0-213 GCF_001652005.2 Ceratina calcarata | reverse complement strand
TAAACCGGGAATCTTTATCGTCCTCGCTGAGGATTTTGTATTTTGGCTTTCGAAAATAATTTAGCAATATATCAGTCATGTAGTACGAAAGATGCAATTTTAATCAATTATGCGTATTGTTACAATGAATTTGTAAACAAATTTTTTTTGGATTGTACTTTATTATCACATGTAAAGGAAACAATGAATTGAGCTCTATGAGACTCTTTTTAT
>NW_017168697.1:0-213 GCF_001652005.2 Ceratina calcarata | reverse complement strand
CTCTTCACCATAGGATAATAGACTCGTCAATAAAAGGAGTAATGAGGTTGATAGATTTTTTACGTCCATTTTCACACTAATAGGCAAGCCAACTGGGTAGGTGGCTTTTATCGTTCTCGTCGCAATTTAAGACATGCATTTGTAAAACTTGTATAAGAGGCGATAATCTTTGACTAGCTCTTTATATTAATTTGACAGTTTGATAACGGGTCT
>NW_017168696.1:0-1506 GCF_001652005.2 Ceratina calcarata | reverse complement strand
ACTCGGCATTCATTTGGAAGACGATAAGGATACAACCTCCTGCGACAAACTTAAAAATAAGGTTAATGAATAATTACTCATTGTAAAAATAAATTTTGGACATTCAGCCCAATATTTATTTTCCCCAATGAGGGAGGTGTTACATCCACACAATAATACCTATGTAGCAGCTATCACGATAAAATTAGAAAATCTTAATTATAAAATTTTTAANCGCTTAACGAACATGAACAAAAATATTCAACGATAGAGAAAGAACGTCTAGCAGTAGTCTACAGTGTGAATCACTTCAGACCTTATTTATATGGAAGGAAATTTAAAATAATTACAGATCACAAGCCGTTAGTTTGGCTTCACAACATTAAAGATCCGACCTCTAGATTATGGAAATGGAAGCTAAAATTATCAGAATACGAATTCGAAATTATCTATAAACAGGGAAGTACGAATCTAAACGCAGACGCGTTATCGAGAAATCCTCCAACCCAAGAATTACAAAGTGAGGAAGGAGTACTCTCACAATTTTTCCCAATGGAATTGTCGGGTGATGAAAACATATTTTCACCTAGAACCAAGAAGAGAAAATCGAGTGAACCACCTGAAGAAACAAAACATGAAGAAAAGAAACCAAAACAAATAAAATAAAAAATTCAACAAAACATCGGTCCATCAACGAAAAGAAGAAGTTCCTCTGAACAGATTGAACAAAAGAAAAAACAACGGAAAATTAATCCCGAATTAAAAACATTATCACCTACAATACCAAATCCAGAAGATGAAGGAAATCCAGATGAACAAGATCAGGAAGAAGCAATCGAAGAAACACCACCAAATCAAGAGGCGATAATAGAAATACCTCCTGAACCTCCAGACGATTCAGAAAACCAAGAGGCAACGATAGAAATTCCGCCCGAATCGCCGGACGATCATTGGACGAAATATGAAGATTGGGAAGAGGAAGAAGAAGAATCCCTCAACTCGGAAACCAACGACTCTGACGAGCCAGAGGACGACGAATCTATATTTAGCAAACCGCCTCAATATGGATTTTTAAAAATCGTAAAAACTAAGGAACCGTTAATTATTCAAAAAAATAATCTCATAGCATTCCTAACTTATCAAGGCACACCCGCGTGCGAAGGTGCTAAGGAATTACAGGAAGCAAACCTGCTGCCTGATATTGACGAAATAATACCTAACACACCGAGAGTTAAACCTCACGGAAATTATTATCTAATTTTCATACCGATACAAGAAAGGAGGACGGCTCCAATAGATACTAATCAAATGATAACAGGCCTCAGGTTAATAAAAACCGTCTTAGATGAATTAAATCTTAACAAATTCGCGATCAGAGAATCAAGTTCAATCGGCAACGTATCATGGTATTTAATAGAGAAGCGTATGATAGAGTTATTCAGTGATTATAGAATCACAATCACATGTTGTTCAGGAAAACTAAAATCACCACCAATAAATGAAAGATTAGGAATAATTGCCGAAGTA
>NW_017168695.1:0-213 GCF_001652005.2 Ceratina calcarata | reverse complement strand
AGATTCCATTGTACGATTCATACAATGAGCCGTGGTTTCAATAAGATTTTTTTTTTACTGCGCTGCCAATTTTTCATTAATAATCGGCGGTACGGAAAATCTGTGGATTTAATACTTATTTGTTTCCTGTGTTGATTTCAGAACAATGGCAATCGATAAATGAAATGGGCATTGAACTGAAATTGTAGTTATTTATTAAATACATTGAAATTA
>NW_017168694.1:0-213 GCF_001652005.2 Ceratina calcarata | reverse complement strand
TGATTCGGAATCAAAATTCGCTGACAAACGTGACGAATGAAAATTAACGGAAAAATATGAGCTCGACGCTTGGACGATTGCCTAGCGCTGATACTTACCGATGTCGATCGAGTAATGATTTCTGGAAGATTTTCGGAATGATGTAAAAAGGCTAAGAGTAATGAATAAAAATCATAAAATGATACGATAATAATCAAAGATGCCAGATGCCTG
>NW_017168693.1:0-213 GCF_001652005.2 Ceratina calcarata | reverse complement strand
AAACCATTGAATCTACGGATTCCTTTGGAAACCAAGGGATAAGTCCGGAAGGCCGTCTCAGCTGGTAAACGACAACCAGAGAAACTCAGGGTAAGAGAAACTGGCTTTCACCGAGTACCGGAATCCTCTCCCTATCATTCCAAGCGACGAAGAATCCGTATCCATGGCCAACACATCCAACTCCCTGGAAGAAACCCTTCAAGCCTTGGCCAA
>NW_017168692.1:0-213 GCF_001652005.2 Ceratina calcarata | reverse complement strand
GCCAGATGTCAGTGAAATCATTCCCAATACGCCAAAAGTAAAAACTCACGGAAATCATTATTTAATTTTCGTTCCAATTCAAGAAAGAAGAACAGCCCCAATAACTGCAAACCAAATGATTACTGGACTTAGAAACATAAGGACCGTTCTAAATATGTTAAAAGTAGGTGTAGTAGGCGGTTTCTAACCCGGGAGTGCTGAGGGGGGTGCGGG
>NW_017168691.1:0-213 GCF_001652005.2 Ceratina calcarata | reverse complement strand
CCTGCGCACCCGTTCGCTTGCCGGTGCTGAACGAGCAAGAGGGGCAGCAGTGGGAGTGCTGCACTTCAGTGCCCTCTTGAGTCTGCTATAAGCAGACCGTGGCGATGGCTCTGCCGGGATGGGCTTTAGCGACCCGGAGCCGGTAATCATTGAGGTGGTCCTCTACGGGCTACGACCTATCTACGGGCAAGGATAACTGGTCTCGAAACTATG
>NW_017168690.1:0-213 GCF_001652005.2 Ceratina calcarata | reverse complement strand
TATTTTTTTACAAAAAATTAAAATCTAAACAAATGTCATGTCATCTACATGTTGGTAAATTCAACTGATTCGTTTATTAATGTGGACATTCTAATTTTTGCCAAAGAGTAGTTTTGAATTAAAATATTTATCATATAGAAAATAATATTATACTTGAAATATTCATCAGTTTGTAAAACACAATGCATGGCTATACTTCGCATGTGCGCCAAG
>NW_017168689.1:0-213 GCF_001652005.2 Ceratina calcarata | reverse complement strand
CTTTAATATTATTCTCGGTTGCTGCTTAGCTCAGTCTAATCGGCGGTTTCGCGGGTCAGTGGCCTTTATGCTGACACTAATCACACACGATACTATGTATTTACTTCTATACGTAACTGCTCGAGTTCCCAGCGGTTTCTAGGCAATGCGTTCGTCCTTCGGGTAAGCCGTTTAAGAATCTTTCGATTCAGGGAATCAGCTGAACGATGCTTT
>NW_017168688.1:0-213 GCF_001652005.2 Ceratina calcarata | reverse complement strand
GAATTACACAGTCCAACGAGAAAGAAATCAAAAGAGCTCCTTTCATTTCTTTGCAATACCCATTACGTAACGTGCAGTGATGCATTCAAAATGAATTTAAATGTGTTCTTGACTCATGTCATCAATTTTCTACTTATTTAGTATATACAATTATCTACATAGTTTGTAGAAAACCTGTATAGTTGTATAGATTATGTCTGATTACGTCATTAA
>NW_017168687.1:0-213 GCF_001652005.2 Ceratina calcarata | reverse complement strand
TCCCGATTCGTAGATCGCGTCAACCGAGCGCTCTGATTGGTCGAGGTTTTTTGTTGATAACTCCTTAACCACGCCTCGTACAACTTTTTCGCTAAGGAAAATATTGTTTAAAATTACGTCAGGGATCTCTCATTTCAATATCTTTCACTAGTTTTTAGGACATCTTGTAAATAAAATATGTATACTTTTGGGATATCTTTAAAGAACGTGATA
>NW_017168686.1:0-213 GCF_001652005.2 Ceratina calcarata | reverse complement strand
GTCAATCGCTGGGAATTCGATGTTCCGGGAATTCGGAACATCAAATAGAAGAAATCCGAAGACAATAGTTAATCCCTTAAGCCGCTAGCCACTCGGTCGACTCGTAAGAGTCCCGAGCGAAGAAATACAAATATACGGCCGCACGCGAACAGAGAATACTAAATTTAGAAATACCGCTATTATATTGATCGTGATCGGAATTCGATCATACGA
>NW_017168685.1:0-1506 GCF_001652005.2 Ceratina calcarata | reverse complement strand
AGACGGAACCCCCTGCAATGGCCGCACCTCAAATCGTCTGCGTCATATAGACCTTTCACCGATCGAAATACCGACGTCGATCGACGGCCCGCTGATCATTCCGGGACATATTCCGCTGACGACACGGCGGTAACGTTACCGGACCAACAGCGGACAATATACAATTAAGTGGCGAACGGACGGACGGTGGGCGTCCATACAGTACAAGGAGATCCCTCCCGCGACAACCGCAACCACTCCTGCTGCTGGACAGGTGGGCCCGTCCACCACCTCACCGGACTCAAGGACACCGGGGAAGCACGGAAAAAGACGTCAGCAGGGTCCACCGGAATGGCGACCGGCGCCGAAACGACGGAAGGAGAGTCTAAGGTCACGACCGCAATCATCATCCCTGCCGAGACGGATAACATACATCCAACAGGGACGACGCGGCAGATTTGGTTGAACATATAAAGAAGTCGTTGGATTCTTGGTCTGGTCGGTGAGTGACATTTGGTTTTACATTTCTTCTCGCGTTCTTTGGTTGCGGGATTCCCGCAAGGGGGGCGGTATGTTTAAAGATTGTAATAGTGCAAGGCTTAAGAGCATTGCTCGGACTGTATTTCTTTTGTTAATCCGTGTACCGAGAATTCGATTACAAATTTTCGGAAATGTATACACAATTCGAAGGAATAGATACGGTTACCGAGTATAAGAAATGGTATAACACTTCTTATGCTCGGCGCCGCGATGTAAATACCGCCGCGCACGGTAAACGCTGGCCTCCGCGTAACGAGCCCTTTTGAAAATATGAATATGCGCCGGTTCCCGGAATCGCATATGATAGACAAAGATATTCCTACGACGCTTAGCGGCGAATTAGTCTTCTTGGCAAGGAGACGCGGAGACTGAAGTCATTCTGCGTACGCTCGGCTTGAGGATTACTTCGGTACAAACGATTATCGTTCGACCGATACTAATCACAATCGAGTGCATTCCATTTCGCAACTTGCGAAATACGGTTTACTTCCGATTGGGAATTGTAAGGCGTTTAACGCGAATTCCTATTCGGGTATTAATTTCGGTTGCGAATCAACGACACGCACGGAAGATTCTCTTCCGTTCCTGCATTTCGCACTGATTCTCAGTGTCGGAACAAGGACACGTCTTTTTATAAAACGTGTCCGACTCTTGAACGTCCCCGCGATCATAAGCTCTATTTTGGCCGATTGCCGGTAGAGAAATCACGTCCCAGCATTGGGCCTGCAGTAGGCGCAGTATTGGTTCAGCCAGTGACCTGCAGTGCACCGCGAGATCAAGGCGGATGGGTTTCTCTGGTAGGGTGCTTCTTCGCATAGTCCGGAGTATTCTGTGACGGGACTGACCGTAGTTTGGCGGTCAGCTAGTTTTCCCGGTCGGATGCTCCTTGGCATAGTCCGAAGTATTTTGTAAGGCTGTGACGAACCGTCACGTTATACCCTACGACCCCGAACACGGCCACCGACTTCGCTGCCGCGTCCCACGCAG
>NW_017168684.1:0-213 GCF_001652005.2 Ceratina calcarata | reverse complement strand
ATCATGATTATGGTCGCATAAGGTTATTGAAGGAACGGACACGACTACAGCATATTTTGTCGGAAAACGATCGTCAATCTCTTTGGTCGATTATCTCTAGATATAATGATTGTTATTATTTACCTGGAGACCCCCAACCGGAAACTAATTTAGATTCGCACAAAATTGAATTAACTGAAAACAAAATCATAAATCAGAAACAGTATAGACATC
>NW_017168683.1:0-213 GCF_001652005.2 Ceratina calcarata | reverse complement strand
TTACAATATAATGGATAATGGATATTTTACAGCCTTCGAATTCAACGGTAAATATTAAATATTTTACAATAAATATCGCGACATTAAAGATATTTAGATACCAGAATTTCTATTAGTATTTTAGTATTACTATTATTATATTGAAAGGAGGTTCGTAACTTTCTGTTAGAAAATCAGTTGTAATAAGAGGTTAATGTTGGAAAGAGACTCGTA
>NW_017168682.1:0-213 GCF_001652005.2 Ceratina calcarata | reverse complement strand
AGTCCAACAAATTCAGTCATAATCATACCATTGTTTTCGTCTTTCATCAGTCCAGATACTTTTTTGTTTGCAAGCGGTATGCCATGTGCATTGTCATGCAAATAATCAATCGTATCAAATCTATGGAGATTGCGTTTCATATTTTCGTACGGATCATTGGTTAGAATATTGTAAATCAAACTGTCAGTGTCAGTGTACATTAGACGACAATTG
>NW_017168681.1:0-213 GCF_001652005.2 Ceratina calcarata | reverse complement strand
GTGCGGCCACGATTATTCGCGACTGCGCAAATGATGGATCAGTCCGTCCTTTTCTAAGTAATAGAATTGTCTCGCGCGCTTATATGTATAACTCTTTCGCTATTAGATTGTATGATCGAATTCCGATCACGATCAATATAGTAGCTGGATTTCTAAACTTAGAAATCTCGGTTAGTGTGCGTGCCGTATATTTGTATTTCTTCGCTCTGGACT
>NW_017168680.1:0-213 GCF_001652005.2 Ceratina calcarata | reverse complement strand
TGCAATTTTAGGTGAATTATTTTCTTTTTATTATTCTCAGTAAGAATTAGGGAAAATGCTGGAAATTGATGAAATCTTTAATTCAAATAAATGGTACAATTATTGATATAGTAATTGATATAACATTTCATATAATGATTCATATAATATTTTGTATAAAGAATAATACAATAATTACTATAGCAATTGATACAATATTTTATATAAAGAATA
>NW_017168679.1:0-213 GCF_001652005.2 Ceratina calcarata | reverse complement strand
TGCTCGACGAATTAGTGAAACGTGAACCGAAACTAATGTGTTCGAGTTTTTAACTACTTCGAATGCCTGAACGATATTACTTTTTAATTGCTCCCGATTTTCATTATTTTTGGCATAAACTATTTCTTTCACGTGACTCCACAAAATAAAAATCTAAAGGAGTAAGATCTGGCGATCTCCACGCAACAGTTCCACCTCGGCCAATCCAGCAGT
>NW_017168678.1:0-213 GCF_001652005.2 Ceratina calcarata | reverse complement strand
CCCTGCCACCCTTCCTCCCCATTAGATAGGGACATTTTCTTTTTTCATTTAATTACACAAAACAAATGCAGCGCGAGCATTGCTCATTGCTGCCTATCTCTAAATTATAAACAAAATTTACTCAATCTAAAATCTGATTCATTTTTTACAAATTAATTTTGAAATAAACAATTATATAAACAATATAAGATTACAAAAGAAAATTATACAAAT
>NW_017168677.1:0-213 GCF_001652005.2 Ceratina calcarata | reverse complement strand
CCGTATGAAATATTTTTTGGCATAAAACCTAATGTAAAACATCTAAAAATATATGGGAGTAGAGTTTTCGTGAGGGTCCCGGAAGCAAGAAGGAAAACCAAATGGGATGACAAAGCTGCGCTGGGTGTACTAGTAGGCTATGTTGAGAATGGCTATAAAGTTTTGGTAAACAATAGGGTAATTATTGCCAGACACGTAAAAGTAATTGAAGAA
>NW_017168676.1:0-213 GCF_001652005.2 Ceratina calcarata | reverse complement strand
TTTTCTTATTTTCTCAAAGACATTTATACGTATGATAAAATATAATTGAAATTATATAATATATAAATAATATATCCACTGTAACCGCCACACATTATGTCATATTTATAAACTTCTATGTTTTAAGCACTTTATGTATTAGGCAATTTATTTTTATGTTATGTACTGTAAATAAAAAAAATTGAAATATCTTTCGTAAGAATTTTAGAACGA
>NW_017168675.1:0-213 GCF_001652005.2 Ceratina calcarata | reverse complement strand
ATTTACTCGAAAATAAGGAACATAGTTTTTTCATACGTGGCGTCATTTTCGACAACATTTAGTTTGAAAATTCGAACGAGCGAATAAAGTAGATTCTATTCAAGTACCCGCGTACCCAACGGACAATGCAAGGGTGTCCTATATTTTCGTCGCGGAATGTATATTTTTTATAACACATGTGCTCAATGGCATTAATCTGTTTTCAGATTTTTG
>NW_017168674.1:0-1507 GCF_001652005.2 Ceratina calcarata | reverse complement strand
GGATAAGGCCGCGGTGGTGGTGGAGTACGAGGAGGCTCAGGAGGTATGTAAGGAGGTCCTGGTGTTGGCGGTTTTTGAGGAGGATAAGGTCGCGGTGGAGACGGTGGCTGAGGAGGCTGCGAAGGAGGATACGGTCTCGGTGGAGATGGTGGCTGCGGAGGTGGCGATGGGGGATAAGGTCTCGGCGGAGACGGCGGCTGAGGAGGCTGAGAAGGCGGATACGGCCTCGGTGGAGACGGTGGCTGAGGAGGCTGCGAAGGAGGGTACGGTCTCGGTGGAGACGGTGGCTGCGGAGGTGGCGATGGGGGATATGGCCTCGGCGGAGACGGTGGCTGAGGAGGTTGCGAAGGCGGGTACGGCCTCGGTGGAGATGGTGGCTGAGGTGGCTGTGAGGGAGGATACGGCCTCGGTGGAGATGGTGGCTGCGGAGGTGGCGATGGAGGATATGGTCTCGGCGGAGACGGTGGCTGAGGAGGCTGCGAAGGAGGGTACGGTCTCGGTGGAGACGGTGGCTGCGGAGGTGGCGATGGAGGATATGGTCTCGGCGGAGACGGTGGCTGAGGAGGCTGCGAAGGAGGATACGGCCTCGGTGGAGACGGTGGCTGAGGGGGTTGCGAAGGCGGATACGGTCTCGGTGGAGACGGTGGTTGAGGAGGCTGTGAAGGAGGATACGGTCTCGGTGGAGACGGTGGCTGAGGAGGCTGCGGTGGTGGATAAGGCCGTGGCGGTGGTTTCTTCACTGGTGGCCTAGTTGTATCTTGCGGCCTTTGAGGTGGGAATGTAAATTGTTTATCAGGCGGCGAATAATCATATCCCGTAGTCGGTATTCTTTGAGTTGGTATCCTTTGCGTCGGTATCGTTTGAGTAGGTATCCTCTGAGTTGGTCTAGTTTGAATCGGTGTCCTCTGTGTTGGTATCGTTACAGGTGGGAAGGGTTTACTAGGTGTTTGGTAGTCATACCCTGGTGTCCTCGTAGGTATCCTCTGAGTTGGTACCGTTTGAATCGGTGTCCTCTGCGTTGGTATCGTTACAGGTGGGAAGGGTTTACTAGGTGTTTGATAGTCATACCCTGGTGTCCTCGTCGGCTGCGTCACTGGCGGCCGTCCCGTCGGTCTATAATATAGAAAGTGTCTTAGTTGCACTAACTTCTATAAATCCTAATTCCTAATTCATAATCCACATGAAATGATTCTTACAATGTATAGGTGACAGGCGCACTTGTTGTAAAATGATCGACATATGGAGTTTGTGTAGGCCTTGACGTATATCTCGGGGTAGTATACGTTGGCTGCGACGGCCTATAAAAAATACACACACACACACATTACTTACACAGTACTTCCAAGAAAATAAAATCATAATCCAAGGTTTTTTAACTTACCTCGTTGTAGGATACGTGAAGATCTCATTGGGTGGTTCATAAACGTAACCCTTGCTTCCGATCGCTCGTTTGCTCTTCTCACTAGATGCTTCCGCATAGTGTGTGGAGAGCACTGCCACAACTATG
>NW_017168673.1:0-213 GCF_001652005.2 Ceratina calcarata | reverse complement strand
CATTTAATAAAATTGTAACTATAGTAAAATATTTCATAGAAACAAACTTCAAGTGACAAAAATTTTGTCCGAGAAACTGGAGTCGTTTTCTTCATGAAGAGATACTCTTCCAAATTATCCTTTCAGTCTACGACGTTACGAGTAGCTTCAGCTTTGAAGTTTTAACCCTTTCGCTACGGACACCGACTATAGTCGGCGGCCGCGCGACGTGCT
>NW_017168672.1:0-213 GCF_001652005.2 Ceratina calcarata | reverse complement strand
TTGATTGAATTTTAATAGAACCAATTTGTTTGTTTTACAAATAGTGCCATGTAAAATGCATAAAGACGTCGGTACTGACATCGATTCGACAATCTTTCGTGATAAATTGTATCCTTCTACAACCTTTTTGGAAATTCATCTAAATCGCGAGATCGCCAACAAAACAAGTTGTGCGATAAATTTTTAATATTACTTAATTCTCTATTTTCACTT
>NW_017168671.1:0-213 GCF_001652005.2 Ceratina calcarata | reverse complement strand
TGACCATGCCTAGCATACCCCCATCAAGTACCAGTCCCCACCATGGTCGCGTCATTCCACTTTCCGGCCGAGGGAAAAATTATGCGCACCCTGCCCTACCTTCAAAAACTCATCGCCAACAAAAAAAACCCCTTCGGATCAGTCTGAACTAGGGGTCTTAGAACGTGGAAACGCTGTCTCACCCCGCTGAGAATATTCATGTGAGTTTAGACT
>NW_017168670.1:0-213 GCF_001652005.2 Ceratina calcarata | reverse complement strand
GAATATTCATTATCAATATTATACATCGATTGAATATTAATAATTTACATTAACAGTTACAATTACAGAATAATTGGAATCAAGAACTTTAATAATTTTTCATGGCCTCGTATAATTTGAAATTAGTTTATTGACTAAAAGATATTCAATACGATTATGAATATTCATTATCAATATTATACATCGATTGAATATTAATAATTTACATTAACA
>NW_017168669.1:0-213 GCF_001652005.2 Ceratina calcarata | reverse complement strand
GCCTTGCCTCGTTCGCATTCGTGCTCAGATGAATACCCGGCTTTAGCGTTCGATATTCAGCAGCTGTACGTAATCGCGAACGCACTATATTGTATTCGGTTCGCACCGCCTCGCAGCAGTGCGAGACGCCCGCAGTTTTTCACAATGTTACAGGCCGCGCCGCAGTGTTACAGGCGCTCCGCAGTGTGACGGGCTCCAGGCAGAAAGGTATCA
>NW_017168668.1:0-213 GCF_001652005.2 Ceratina calcarata | reverse complement strand
TGAATGTCTTGGGTACAGGAGATCAATAACGCAGGAGAAGCGGTATAACAAACAAAAAAGGTCGTTACTACACGATAGCCATTAAACAAAAGGGTGGTGTCGTCTATGGGGTGGCTGTAGGATTCGGAACACGTTAAAACGAACTGTTCCAACACTCTCGCTTTCGTTTTATCGTCTTGGCCCGAAGATGACCTTGATTTTCCTTTCTTCTTA
>NW_017168667.1:0-213 GCF_001652005.2 Ceratina calcarata | reverse complement strand
AACAGTCGTTTTTCTCGTTAAAATGATGTTGTTTTTCATTAGAATCGGTTGCCCTTATTTGTAACTGTATTCTTTCTCGTTGAGTTCTGGTGTAGGATAACTATTTCCAGTAACAGTGTTAGGGAACACTGAGTGCACAGAGAGAACACCATAACAAAGAGTCCGGAAGAGAAACGGGTAAATAAAGTGACTCAGGGTTAATTTAAATGAAAT
>NW_017168666.1:0-213 GCF_001652005.2 Ceratina calcarata | reverse complement strand
AGTCACAAAAAGTAATAATAAGAAAAACAAGAATAAATAACAATAACGAGAACAACAAAATAACAGGTAACAAGAACAATATTGAACAGAAAAAGGAAATCGCACAACGAAGTGTATAAGCCTGGCATCCAAACTCAAATGAGAAGGATTCAGGATTCAGCCAGAGATGAAAAGGGAGATTGCTCATTTCTTTGTTCGAAAGTGGACACGGCT
>NW_017168665.1:0-213 GCF_001652005.2 Ceratina calcarata | reverse complement strand
TTCTATTTGAAAATTTATAGTAAGTGAAAAAATAAATTTCTTTTGTATCAGACTAAATTTTCCACAAAATCGATAATAAGTCCAATCTTTCCCAGTCTCTTTATCAATTGATAGTAAGACGAATTATTGTTGACATCAGAAAATTATAAGAAATTTAAATAACAGAATTTAAGAGTACGATAGAAAAATTATTCGCATCTATTTTTAAAACTT
>NW_017168664.1:0-1509 GCF_001652005.2 Ceratina calcarata | reverse complement strand
AAAATGTTAATTGTCTTTCAGTTTAGGAATAAGCTGCTTTTTCTTTCTATGCCAAGAGCTACATAAATTCTATACTACTTATTTAAAACGAAAAGTAATGTTAACTTTCACGCGACAGTGTATTTTTTACTTACCTAATTAAAAGCGTTCCTAACGCGTGGGAGATGTTTAACATCCGCATCTTTTTTTTGCCATTTTTCTGACGAAGTTACCCGCGAAGGAGCTGCGCATAATTAATCACGTTCCTCGCGCTGCGTTGTACGCGATCCTCGTCGCTGGTATCCGGGATTTGAAACGCTAGCGAGAATTTTAAAGCATTGACGAAAAAGAGAAGCAGAAACCGGTGGCGGTTCAGAGTTGGAAAAACAAGTGGAAGAAAGCGTAAAACGCACTGAAGAATTTAAATATAGGCAGATCTCTGTATGTGTGTGTATACCACGTGAACTTGTATAATTTCCGACGCGAGACTCAAAAGGAAAGAGAGGAAATAGGTAAAGAATATGAAGAAAATATAAAAAACGAAACTGTGTTCCCTTTCCACGACCTTTCAGCATATGTATTGTTTTCACACGATTCTCGACGCATTCTTGTACATAATGTTTTACTCTTGTAAATAAATTATCCATATGATCCGATCGGGTTGATTCACTTCGTATGTACCCCTATTGTTAAACTAATTATTTTCAGATAAATGCTCATTCATTTCCACAGTTAGATTCCGTTATGTATCAAATAATTGCCTTATATAATCAAAATAGCTTTACTCGTATTTACTTATTATGTTGATGTAAGAAGAATTCAAGTCGAATAAAAATTTTATGATTATGCTCTGAAAATAGAAAAATTGAGAACAAGTATAGAGATTTGTGGTAAATTTTTATTTCTTAAATAGTTTGATACAGTTTCGTTCACGATTCCATGGAATATTGAAAAATCATAGGAACCATAGTATAAAACGAATGACGTTTATTATGTTTCCTGGACTTGAGACTTCTGATATCAAAACGAACTGGGTTAAATGGATACGACGGATGTAAAAATATGTATGCAAAGGAACAGAAGTCGAGTATCCCTGAAAAAGGAATTGGCGGGACATGGTATGTTTTTCGATGGTGAACGTTTCAACTTGAAACCCATTTCTGGGAATCGATTGTGATTCGTAAGTAATGGTAACTGGAGCGAAGGCGTAGCTCGGAGAAGATCGATAGACATGACCCCGATGCGCTTGAACTTTTCATGGGTTTCGGGATATTTAAGGATGCTCGAACATTCGCAATCGCGAGAAACTTCTTCCTGGCATGCACGATAAGCGAAATGACGATTGACCGGTTCAGTTAATCCTTGCCATAAATCAACCCTTCCACTCCCTCAAAACCGACAAAAACTACCGGCTCCGCTCGGTTAATTGAAAGAACCCGAGTTTTATTCGCGAATTACGCAGGAAAGAAGTTGCAGAAATTCGAATAAAAAATAACTTGCGGCTGTGCATGTAATTAATTTGTCCAAATA
>NW_017168663.1:0-213 GCF_001652005.2 Ceratina calcarata | reverse complement strand
TTAAATAAAAGTCTTCGGTAAAAACGCTACGAACTTATTCCCCAACCCAATACATCAATAGCCAGTGACCAAAATCACTATTACTCATTCTGAACCTTGTTATCTTCCAAACTTTTCCCACTACTTCTTCACATCGAAAGGTGATTTCTCTCAAAGCCCTTAAATAACCCTACCCTCTCGTCCTGAGGCAGTCTTAGTCTTGGTCTCTTTATA
>NW_017168662.1:0-213 GCF_001652005.2 Ceratina calcarata | reverse complement strand
GCCGTAGCGAAAGGGTTAATCGTGGTATCATAATGGAATAAAAGATCCAAACATGGTTCGTGTTTGTTTTACGTGGAGAAATTTTCAGAAGATTTGGTATTTGCAGTTAATAATAGACAATGACCATGACGCGGAAAAAACCAGGGAATACGGTCAACTGTCCCTTTTTCTTCACCCTCGATCTGTTGTTAAGTATACCGAGGAGATTATAGG
>NW_017168661.1:0-213 GCF_001652005.2 Ceratina calcarata | reverse complement strand
TTTCGATCCCCACTACTATTCCCCTCATGCGCGTTCGCGAAGCTCTCCGCAGCGCAACCGTGAAAATCACTGCATACGCCAACCAACTATTGGTCCCCACCATGGTCGCGTCGTCCCTACTTTCCGGCCGAGGGATAAATTCCGAGACCCCTCATGCTAGGTTGAGGACGGGAGCAGCGGTGGTATAACTTTTCCCTCGGCCGGAAAGTGGGG
>NW_017168660.1:0-213 GCF_001652005.2 Ceratina calcarata | reverse complement strand
TGAACAATAATCTTTTCAAACGAAACCTGATTTATTTTATATAGAACTTCGTCTGATTCGTCCGGAAGCTCCCACTGTATCCTCGCCGGAAATTCGTAGCGTCCGGCGGTTGGGTGCCTCCTTCAAAGATTATTCGGTAGTCAGCGACGGCGGCGTCGTCTCCGGTCTTCTCGATCTCGGCTCGGAGACCGCTCCCGACGTCGTACTCGGTTA
>NW_017168659.1:0-213 GCF_001652005.2 Ceratina calcarata | reverse complement strand
GAACTATATGGGTGTCACATTTGTTAATGGAAATTATAATTATACATTTGTTAATGGAAATGATATTATAAAATTAGTAAACTGTCCCAATTCCTATCTATGTCACAACTCCTACTAGCTGATGTATTTTTATTTAATTTTAACAACATAGACATGTAAAATAAATACAACAAAAACTGATTTTTATTTTTATGTCACTGACGATGCTATCAA
>NW_017168658.1:0-213 GCF_001652005.2 Ceratina calcarata | reverse complement strand
TGTTTTTTCTTTATTCCTTTTTTATCGAAATATGAGAATCACCTTCAATTTTTGTAAATGGAACCAATATTTTTTTTTTAAATTCAATAGTATAGTGTTCATCTATACAGTGTAGACGCAGCTTTAATTACACAAATAAACAGAAGCATGCTTTTAATTGAATAATTTTATTCTTCAATTGATTTGATTTATTACCATAGTGAACGCTAGGAT
>NW_017168657.1:0-213 GCF_001652005.2 Ceratina calcarata | reverse complement strand
TGATCGATACTGTTAAAATTAGACGTTGGATGGGCTTAGGGCAGGCATGGGCAAACGTGGCCCTCGAGAGCCACGGTGGCTATGGTGGGGATTTTTAACGCTACGTAACGTACAGGCGTCTATCTATATTTACGAATAGTGGGAGAGCGACTAGTGTAGGTAAAAATGACTTGCCCACGCCTGGCTTAGGGGATCGTCAGGACGGAAGGGAAA
>NW_017168656.1:0-213 GCF_001652005.2 Ceratina calcarata | reverse complement strand
TTCGTAGATAAAAATTGTTTAGCTTGCTTTACAAACATTCGTCGGTTAATTTATTCTGTCGATAAACGGAGAATGTATAGAATGTAAGAGAGAAGTTCATTTCGATCTTCTGTTACGGAACGCCTTTAGAAAGCTTACTTTTCATATTTATTCCGTTTGTAAATCATTGCCGACGGAATGTTCTCAGCTGTAGTCGAGACAATCTCAAAGACG
>NW_017168655.1:0-213 GCF_001652005.2 Ceratina calcarata | reverse complement strand
GAGCAATTCTTCTCGGTCTTTCACCCGCTTTTCATGGTCTCTGGATATTTATGGCCCTATTTTGCCAGCATCCCATCGAGCACCTTATTTGCTGACTCCTGGTTTTTTGCCAGCCAGACCTCCCTCAGCTCGCTTTTTGCTTTCGGCTGTACCGATTTTGGCAGTGGGGCCAGCACGTGGCGGCTTGATGCACCAAACACCGTGGTACAGAGT
>NW_017168654.1:0-213 GCF_001652005.2 Ceratina calcarata | reverse complement strand
TGTTGTAATTGACAGAATGGTTGAACTGTCGATGATGACTGACTGAACGTACGTCCGAACGGCTCGATAGTTAATGAGTAACTGGTCGAAGAGTTGGAGAGTGTATCACTGCTCCAAGATGTGTAGAGTAACTGCTCGGAGAGTACTGAGTAAGTGTTATGGCGGTCTATATGTAGCAACGCGTTGTACCCATAGTGGGAGTAATTAACCATG
>NW_017168653.1:0-1510 GCF_001652005.2 Ceratina calcarata | reverse complement strand
TTTTTTTTAAATTGAATTACACCTGATCGAGGTCGATTATCCGAGATAAACGAACCGTCCCAGTAAAACCCGGGGGTAATTAAGTTAACCTCTGGTTGAGGGCTAAATTAGGGTTGTGAAAGGTAGCGGGGGCTGCGGTGGCGTTTAGCTGCGACATTCATGCGCGAGCAAAAAGGTTAGCCACCCCCTGCCCTGTGTGAAGGGTGAGCGCGCTAGTTCCCGGCAGGGAGACAGACAAGGATTGGCCGGCTTTTGAAAAGAATCGACGACACAAAAGATCGCTGGCCCCGCTCAAATCCCCGCGCGACGAATTCTCGCTCATTTTTACCCAGCCTTTTAGCCGTAGTTTCGCTAATTACTATAATAATTCTACAAGACAATACCAGCGCCCGTCATTATAAAACCTTCCTGAAAAATATCTACATTCTATCCAAACCCAGATTTTAATAATAATTTTGTTCATTTATAACAACCGTAAAAAGAACTCTATCTCCGTGCTCGAACATTCACTGTCACTGTTCAAGGACTGACCCTCGTCCAGCAGTCTGGTCTGTAGCGCACAGCGACAGCACGCATTCCGTAGACGCAATTACAAGTTGGAATTAAGTTATTTCCTGAGGGATATAGATTGACATTTACATACAAATCGGCGACGTGCAAAACGGCTCTGTATCGGAGCGATCTCGACGCGAGGCGACGCGCCGGGACGAGCTACGCTTTCCCAAATCGAGTTGACGGACGACCGGTGTCCGGCAACGACCACAATTTATTCAATGACTGGCACAGCTCGCGCGATCGATCTCGGAACGACACTGCCACGGCGCGCGACCTCCAGAAACGGTCGATTGCGTAACTGTGACCCGTTCACCGCGAGGAACCCTTGCTCGATTAAGCTTCAATGTGTCACCGATAATTCGCGCGACAATTATGATCGAAGTACGCGACGCGAAGCGGCGCGTCTCGACGGGAAGCTTGTCTCCCGATTGGTGAATGCGACCGATTTCGCCCGTCGGAATCGAGTCGGCAGGTGTCCGCAGATATTGCGGGACACCGTCTAGCCGCGAGCGAGTACCGATTACATAAAATTCCTGGCTGACACGAAAACCGATACCGTGAAAATAAAACGCGGATTCTTCGAGAAAGTGTCGAGGCCACGGTACATAAAACGGCTCTAGGTTTTCCAGATAAGACTCGGGGAAAACTATGCGAGGCAAAAATTCCTTTATCCAGCGCGGTGCAACTCGGCGCCGGATAAGGAGCGGCTGAACTCTTCTCCGTAATCGAATTTCTAAGCGACCCGGGATCACCACGGGTTCCTGATTTCTCGTTAAGGGACAAGCTAGCTTGCTACTCAGGTACAAATCGTGTTACCAAGGCTAGACACCTTCGAAAACTATAGCGCGATACAATCTTTCCATTCTTACATACTCAACGTGGCAAGCTACGTTTTAATGTCATCGCTTCCCGAAGGAAACTGATTCAATTTATGCAACGCAATTCCCAAGGAAAA
>NW_017168652.1:0-213 GCF_001652005.2 Ceratina calcarata | reverse complement strand
TCGCTTTGATGCCGTGGAAAACATGCATTATCTATTTATGGATCTCCTCCGATATTATTCTTTATAAGAATTCTGCCTTCTTAGAGAGAAATTATTTTCTCTCGACTTCACATTTTCAGAAATTCGATGGCCAAATTTCATTAGTCCTTCAATCTTTATTATCTCCCATACAAAACTATTGAAACATTATTCATTCAATATAGTTTACCAATA
>NW_017168651.1:0-213 GCF_001652005.2 Ceratina calcarata | reverse complement strand
GGATATCCGACCGGTACCAGCAGTACATAGCCGGCCAATGGCACTCAGGTCGGAACTGACATCTAGAAGAGAGAAGAAAACGATGAAACAATCAATTAAAAACGAACGAAAACACGAACCACGACAAAATACCCACCGTAATGAACAATAGTAACGACAGCTTACGAGTGGAACACAAAACGTAGACACTTCTTAGAGATGAAAGAAACCCAC
>NW_017168650.1:0-213 GCF_001652005.2 Ceratina calcarata | reverse complement strand
GATAGGTAATAGGTAACCGTAGAACGTTGATATTATCAACGTTATACTTGATTCGGGATTAGTACTTCGGAAAGAGAATAACTATCATTTTCAAATTTTGTTACACTTGTATTACTTTATTTTCATTAGTGCACACCATATTTTGCATTTAATAATGCATGTTTGATAGTAGCACAGCCTATTTTAATACCTCGCCATGCTGAGAATAAAATG
>NW_017168649.1:0-213 GCF_001652005.2 Ceratina calcarata | reverse complement strand
TGACGAATTCAAACCAGATCAGCTTTGCAGCTTATTAAAAATTAAGCCGCTTAAACGCTCTCCCGCCAAAGGAGCAGCTGCACACGCCGTGAATCAAGAGAGCTACGCTCGTGTCTCCGCGAGGAACGCGAGAATTATTCGTACTTGCTTGTCCCGCTTTTTTTTTCTCTCCTCCTCTTTTTTTCCTCCCATTTATCCGCGGCACCTCCGTCG
>NW_017168648.1:0-213 GCF_001652005.2 Ceratina calcarata | reverse complement strand
TTCTTCAATTACTTTTACGTGTCTGGCAATAATTACCCTATTGTTTACCAAAACTCTATAGCCATTCTCAACATAGCCTACTAGTACACCCAGCGCAGCTTTGTCATCCCGTTTGGTTTTCCTTCTTGCTTCCGGGACCCTCACGAAAACTCTACTGTCATATATTTTTAGATGTTTTACATTAGGTTTTATGCCAAAAAATATTTCATACGG
>NW_017168646.1:0-213 GCF_001652005.2 Ceratina calcarata | reverse complement strand
GTTTATTCATTATGTTGAATAAACATGTAGTTCAGGTTTAAATAAATCCGTGATTTGGTAAAAGAATATAAGTACTCATTCTTCTTTTCATACCGATAAGTATTCGCTATCATTCATCCATCTCGGTTAAATACGCGCTCTTTCGAAACTTCATTCATGCTATCAGAGAGAAACTGAGAGTGCTCATGGAGCCGTTTTGGCGTCTCCCATACT
>NW_017168645.1:0-213 GCF_001652005.2 Ceratina calcarata | reverse complement strand
CCCACAATTATAAGCGCCATGAAAAGGAGACGATTCCCCTCTTACCTAATAGAAATGATTGCAGCCTACCTGACGGGAAGAAAGGTAATGGCCATTGACGCAGATGGGAAGCTCCAGTCCAAAGTAATGAAATGCGGTGTGCCTCAAGGTTCTACTCTAGCAGCTCCGCTATGGAACATCGGATATGATGAGGTCCTACGCGGCCCGCTATCC
>NW_017168644.1:0-213 GCF_001652005.2 Ceratina calcarata | reverse complement strand
TTTTATACTACATTTTTTTATGCGTTATCCATATCAAAATCTAAGTGCATAAATTTCGTGTATTAATTTTCGATTATTATGTATATATTAAAATATGTAACTTTATTCGGAGATAATTTTATATAGTAATTTCAATAAGTATTGTGTCCACAATTTATGATTTTGTGTATTGATTATTTATCTACAGATATACCTGAAATATGAACGTTTGAT
>NW_017168643.1:0-213 GCF_001652005.2 Ceratina calcarata | reverse complement strand
GTTTATCGTGTCAACAATCAGCATGAAATTGAAGAAATTGAAGTAAATAGTTTATCCAAATATAATCTGAATAAAGTATTACTTTTAGTACGAATTTCAAAAAATCTCAATTAAAATGTATTCATACTTACGTTATGTTAATAATAGAAGGAATTACATTTTGCTTATCTATTTTCAACTTTTATTTATGATATCACATACATTCTTATGTTC
>NW_017168642.1:0-1514 GCF_001652005.2 Ceratina calcarata | reverse complement strand
ATTGATTATTTTATTTAATTAATATATTAAACGGCGATATCGATTTTACGAGTGACCGTCGTTCGGAGATTCCAACTCACGTTCCGAAACGTAATTTAATTCGATTAAGAATTAACGTATCAATAGATTCCTTGGCAGGACCTTCGAACTTTCGACTGTCGCAACCAGGGAAAACAAGATCTTGTTTGTCTTTTAAACAGTACGTGGTGTTCCAGGATCGAGTATGATTAAATTCGTGGGAATCGAAGGAACTATCGTGACGGAACTATGTAAATCTCGAGCGAACATCTCGCCTGAAGATCGATCAAGAACCCGAAGAGATATCGGGCCCGTGAGGCTCTCAGAGGAAATGAATGTCAGTTCTTAATCGAGTTTGTATCTGAAATACCGCTACTACGCGTTGAGAGTGGGATGATCGGAACAAAGCGGGTCACAATTGAAGTGAAGGATTAAAAAGGAGGATTTAACTTTGACGCTCTTTGGCGGAATGCTAACTAGATTGCTGTTAGACTAGAAAATGAATTATTTGTAATGTCAATTTAGAACATGCAATCTAAATAGAAATTCCTTTTATACATTATAAATTAAATTCACCTTTCATACATTTTGGGCATTCAATGCAGTTTTGATAGATACAAGGGTTTTATAAATGCATCAAATCTAATTATAGGCAATTGATCGCTGAGTGGATGAAAATTGTATTAATTAATCGGTTAAATTGAATACCATTTTCTAGTTTGCAACTATTTAATTAACTCCCGGATGTAATCCCGAGTAATGGCCAAAAAGGAAACAGACTTCATAAGAGATAGTACTAATATAACGTTTAATAAGGAATTATAAGCTTAAATCGTCAAGCTCGGAAGTTTTGATCGTTATAATGTAAAAGTTTGCGGTGGATACAAGCTTCCGATGAAATTGAATTTTGAATCTCCGCCACATACAATATGCTTGTCCTATTATAAAACGAAACTCGTACTACGAAGTTATAATTCGTACGCCACTACGATAGAGTCGTGTAGCGAAAGTATGAAATAATTTTTAGAATCTCTATTGTAAGGATCCTACATGCCGTTGAATATGTCGAAGATTCACTCGAATGGAATTCGGTGAGTATAGGATTTTTCTCAGAAGTACAATTGTACCTGCTACGAGATAAATCAATAATTCGTTTAATACCTCTTCTACCATGGAGAAAAGAATTTTTTTTGTCAGAGTACAAAGAATGAAGAATAAGAATTTTTATCAGGGTTGAAAAGAACGCATTTCTGAATGATTTTGACTTATCCTGTGGATATGGCATGGATACAGACATGCACAATTGTACCCAATACGAAATAAATGAATAATTCGTTTAATACTTTAGATAACATGCATAAAGGAGTTTTTTTGTCAGAGTATGAAGAATGAGGAATAAGAATTTTTATCAGGGTAAAAAGGAACGCATTTCTGAATGATTTTGAATTATGTAGGATGGGTGCAGGCACGTAATTGTACCCAATACGAAATAAATG
>NW_017168641.1:0-213 GCF_001652005.2 Ceratina calcarata | reverse complement strand
AACCCAACTTAGCGGCGGGTAAGCTTAGAGAACGTGTTCCCATGATGGAAAAAATAGTGGACAACATGGAAGCACAAGCAGGGGGCAGCACGTCAATGTCGACAAGGTTAACGAAGAGCTCTGCCTTCCTCGAAGAAGGATGGATGACACCTAAAATGACTGCAAGAATAGCGGCAGGAGATAATTCGCCAAATATGACACTTTATCGCAAGA
>NW_017168640.1:0-213 GCF_001652005.2 Ceratina calcarata | reverse complement strand
CTTAGATGCATATAAGTCGGCTTGTATACTACATATGTATGAACACCTCATGAATAATGCTTCAAAACATACGAAGAAGATTGATTTCAACGGACACAATACGAATATCAATCTGGAGAGTGGACTTCTGAGGTATATTTGAGGATATATTTACAGTAACTTGCTAGGTACCTTCGGCTGAGATGCATGTAAGTCGACTTGTGTACTACACAT
>NW_017168639.1:0-213 GCF_001652005.2 Ceratina calcarata | reverse complement strand
GCTAGCATCAGTAGTTAACGAGTAATTTGCAAAAAACTGTTTTTTCGTTTTTCGTTAATTACTCGTTAAATATTAATGTTAGCAAAAAGTTTTTATACAGAAATTGTAGCTCTCGTTCTCAGCTACAAAAAAGGTCATATGCAATTTTCTCGTAGGACCAACGGTTTGGAAGTTATTGAGGAAAAACGAAATTTTTTTCCAAAAGTTCGCCGT
>NW_017168638.1:0-213 GCF_001652005.2 Ceratina calcarata | reverse complement strand
AGATTCAGCAATTAGAGCTGTATTAACCCACGTACTTCTGTCTTAAATTACATAGGTTTTTCTCGATTATATATAGTAAAGTTAAGAGTAGTTCTAAGGTTCAGTATAATATAGTTCATTACGTTCATTCCGCCTCACGAACTCCGGGGAAAAAATCCAGTTACATTTTGATATCGGTGCCCGTTGCACCAACACAATACGCATCAGTTAATT
>NW_017168637.1:0-213 GCF_001652005.2 Ceratina calcarata | reverse complement strand
GCGAAATTACAAGTTAATTAAGCAAGAAACCTTTCGAACGAATGTACCCCCCCTCCCCTCCCCTCCCCTCCAGTCTCGTAACTCGATTAGCGCATTTCAATTGCAAATCTCGGTCGCTCGACCTTATCTCAATTCCCGGCTGTTTCGCGCAGTCACATTTACGAATACGCACGCGAGGAAACAGCTTTCTTCGGTCTGATTTCAACCTCTCTT
>NW_017168636.1:0-213 GCF_001652005.2 Ceratina calcarata | reverse complement strand
ACTAGTTGAACGCGTAAAATACGACCCGCCGGTATGCACTCCATCTGGCATTAGTTGTAAAAAAAGTAGAAGGACATCTTTTACAACGTTCAACCAGTCAAAGGTACTTTTTATTATCGAACACGTGTTTTTAAACGAAATCGAAAATAATAAGCTGACGAAACTTCTTCCGTAAGAATTATGACACGGCTTTTACCTGCGTACAATGTATCT
>NW_017168635.1:0-213 GCF_001652005.2 Ceratina calcarata | reverse complement strand
CGTATATAGGTCCAGGTTGATTCAAGGGCCATCCTTGTAGATAGACCGTTTTCATCGCGTCCAAACCTCCTATCAACTTGGCTACTTCACGTTCCTCATATATGTTTTCCTTTACATCTTTCACGAAATAGTGTGGATAGAACGCGCCAGCGATCGCTACTTTTAAGACAAACGGCTGCTCCTCTTCCTTCCAAATCACTTTATTCACTCCGG
>NW_017168634.1:0-213 GCF_001652005.2 Ceratina calcarata | reverse complement strand
CCGGGCACAGTTCAGTTTTTGCAGTTTTTGATCGTTCTGCGCATGGCTTCGTCTATTTCTACTGTTCGCCACAAGAGTTCATGGTAAATATATCAATTCCCAATAGAAGACTTTAAAATTGATGTAAACTTAGTATTAAAATCAATCATTAGTCCGATGGACTCTAAATTTAGTATCAAAGCATTCACACATAAGAAATTGGATTATGTATAT
>NW_017168633.1:0-213 GCF_001652005.2 Ceratina calcarata | reverse complement strand
GTTCGAGTTCAAGGTCGCGCATCTCGTTTCAGAGGCTGCGCCGCGCCGCGCCGCGTGCGGCCCCGAACACGTGCACAGTCGGTACGCTTTCAGATTCACCCTATACATCCACGTCCAGCAAACAAACCAATGCAATTCGTTCGGTATACCAGATTGTATTTCCCATGAGTTGATTGTAGTCATCGTTAGGGATATTAATTTTAATTCAGTTAT
>NW_017168632.1:0-213 GCF_001652005.2 Ceratina calcarata | reverse complement strand
TAATATTCCGTTTATGCAAATTGTGTTTGATTCTTCGTCCGTCATTCCTCGGGCAGGTTCATGTATTACTGCTGGTTTTTCCGCGGAAAACATTATGTGGTCTCTTAATTGTTGAAGCTCTTCTTGCGAATAAATACCGCTGGTTGCTAGTGATGTTCGAGTTAAGTAGTTCCAGTTTAATTCAGAAATTGGTTTCGTTTTCTGAGGTTTTTC
>NW_017168631.1:0-1514 GCF_001652005.2 Ceratina calcarata | reverse complement strand
ACATTAAAAACGTATCACCTACCAAATCTGAGCCACCGATTCCAATGTTAACGACATCTTCGATCGGTTTGCCGGTGAATCCTTTCCACTGTTTCGACAATACCTACAAGACGCAACAGAGCGAATTAAATCTTCGTATTTAATAAATAAAAACATGCATTTAATTGATTATGTTACCTCGTTAGTGAACTGTTTCATATGATCCAATACGGCGTTCACATCTGGCATTACATCTTTATTATCAACCAGTATTGGCTTGTTACTTCTGTTACGCAAGGCAATATGTAAAACTGCCCTGTTTTCTGTGAAATTAATTTTCTCTCCTTTGAACATGGCATCCCTTGCAGCTTCAATTTCACGTGCTCTTGCCTAAAAATAATTATAATTCATTACAATCAGTTATAGGAAACGAATAATCAAGAGTTCATGTCTTATCATGATGTATAATTTTTAATACTTATGTAACATTATGCTAGATGATGATTCCAATAATAATTACAATTCTAGCATTGTATCGTTTTAGTACTTATGTAATATAATACATACCAGATCCATTAATAATTGCAATGCTTCTTCGGTGAGACGATTCTTGGAATAATCCAGCAAAATAGGTCCATCGTCGGGTGTAGAAATTTCTAAGCTGGTCAATGAACATATTGTAAAAATAACGCTTATGTTACACTATAAAACTGAATAAAAATTTGTCAATATATGACATAGTAAATGAATATCTGACAAACAATCTAAACTGAAAATATCTACTAAAGACATGTTATAAACGAAGAGAATGAATAAAGAAATTGTAATCAAGGTCAGAATTTCATTGGAACCGACAGCCTTCAGAAGGTCGCGTGAAGGTCACATATCAAGGATCGGCGAAACTTACCTAAAATTTTCGTAACGCTTGGGATTCTGCTGGAAGAGGTCGATTATCTTAAGTTTCGAGCCGTTCGCGTCGTAATATTGTTGCAATTTCGACCATGCCACCTCGGCCGTTAAATCCAGTTTCGCTTTCATGGTTTTAGGATTCAAGAGAACCGCGCTGGAAATCGGAAAAGCTGAGATCGTACCTCCTCTACGTTCAACGACTCACCAGACAATACAATACGCACGATATATAGTCAATACATAGATGCAGTACTTACGTCTGTATGCTGAAGAAGCGCTGGAAGCGCACTGACACCGACATTTATAATAAGCTGCGCTACATCGCAATGAAACTCGCCTTAGAATTATTTTTATAAAAACGAAGAAGCTTCAGAAAAAAAGTTATCAACAGAATGAAACGTACAAAAGATAACATTTTATATATATATTAATGATTAGCTTTCATTATTATAGCTTCTCGTTTACTGGTTTATTTGGTATCTGCCTTTCCCTATTTATGTATTCGACGTCTACATATGTTCGTGCCCACGGATCGCTAACGCAGCTAACAATAAACTTCAAGCAACATTGTATAGAAAACTGTGGACTCTGAATTTTCACGTTGTCTTCTTGTTCTGAAGGGATTA
>NW_017168630.1:0-213 GCF_001652005.2 Ceratina calcarata | reverse complement strand
GTATTATTTTATACAGGGACGAGTATAAATTGCTTTCATAGACGAAGGTGGGTAAAATTCTGCCCGTAAAGGGGGAACAGTCAAATCGGCAATTTTCTCATGAATAAACACAGAGAAAATTTTCTCTCTGCTAAAAATAGGATAAAAGTAGTCATTAACTTCTATCGATTTAATAAAAGCGACGCATGTTCAAAAGACTCAGAATTCTAATTT
>NW_017168629.1:0-213 GCF_001652005.2 Ceratina calcarata | reverse complement strand
TTTAGAAGCGTTATGTTAATTCCAGCAATTACCTAATGATATGTTTTGCTAATTAGTTTCCAGTACTTTTTACATTACACATGCGAAAATTGTTATTATGGGAGTGCAAGACAACCGCGCATGTTCAAGTGTATATTTTACGATAGGGTCAATCGTTACCATCTGATTTGTAAACCTTTGGTGACGTGACTCTCGGTAAAATTCGCGTATCAG
>NW_017168628.1:0-213 GCF_001652005.2 Ceratina calcarata | reverse complement strand
TCGGATTTAAATACGTCAATCGACGTAATTAAAATAAAAGGTCGAAGGTTGTTAAACAAGTTTCAATATTAATTAACTATTTCAATCCATGGAAATAATGAAACGGAAAGAAGAGAGTCGAAAGGGTTAACGATGGAAAAAACCTACGAACCTTATTTCTGTATTAACCCTTTGTACTCGAGCGGCACGAAAACTAATTGCAAACTGTAATAT
>NW_017168627.1:0-213 GCF_001652005.2 Ceratina calcarata | reverse complement strand
TACAAAACTACAAAGTGGGTCCGGAACTCTTTGAGTCACCCTTACAATAATATTCAGAGCGTAGAAAAGGACAGAAACGTAAAAAAGAAAGAGCGATTGAGATTCAAGGCATTCGGCAAACATTAAAGGACTCGTGCTTGCTTAGACTTTTAGATCACAAAGTAAACTTTCTTATTTTTTGTTTTTCGTCAACGAAACTATTACCATCGTATT
>NW_017168626.1:0-213 GCF_001652005.2 Ceratina calcarata | reverse complement strand
AGAAAATCGATTTATAAATAATGTAGATCAACGGAAAAATCGTTAGTATACAAATTTGTTGAGTTATAACGAACGCTGATACTTTATTAAATTGACTTCATCATTAAAGGAATGAAATAAATGAAAGAACACAATTTAATGAACGTACAAGAATACGTCGAATACTTTATTTAAATTAAGAAATTTTTTTTAAATTTCACACGATTCCACTGT
>NW_017168625.1:0-213 GCF_001652005.2 Ceratina calcarata | reverse complement strand
CCCCGATAGAAACCTGACCTTCAGGGAGGCCGAGGTGTACGGCGACGCGCTTAACCAGTACGTAATAAATTACATAGAGGCGCGTAGAAACAAATCGTCGCCATACGTGCAGCCGGGGTCTTCTCTCGTTTTTCCGAAAGAACGGCGGCATTCTATTAGCCTGCAACAAAGAGGCAACAGTGGAATGGCTAAGGGTAGCGATCAAGTTCGGGA
>NW_017168624.1:0-213 GCF_001652005.2 Ceratina calcarata | reverse complement strand
TTTGCGAAGAAGAACAGAAATCGAAAAACATATGAATGTTGAATTTTTTATTGTTATTCAAAATTATATTAAGAAGATTGGCGATAAAGTCAGTAAGTACTATGCTTCATTAAGCACTTCATTATGCAGCACTAAGCAGAAAATAAAAGTCATCGATATCTCGCGTACAATCCAAGTTTCGTCGTCAATCTCAACCTTTCTCCGGGTTTCCAG
>NW_017168623.1:0-213 GCF_001652005.2 Ceratina calcarata | reverse complement strand
CATCATTATTTGACCCATTAATAATTTATCGTAAAAACCAGGAGATGATTAAGATTGTCTTGTAAAAAAAATCGTGCAATTACATTGTTTTGCACTATGTACAGATTTTATCCGGCCTGACAGGTGTGTTAAGAAGAAATGTATAGAGATGCATACTTAACAGTTTTGTTCTCTGTCTCTCATAGGGAGATTCGTTTAAAAGCACGTGTACGT
>NW_017168622.1:0-213 GCF_001652005.2 Ceratina calcarata | reverse complement strand
GATAAGAAGAGGGTCAGGATGACAAATTACTGAATCTCTTATTTAAAGATGTGATAATCATTGATATTAAAAAAAGAAATAAAAAAGTACTTATAGTGAGACTCGATTCACTATCCTCTTGATTTCTAGTATTGCTCATATATAGAATCATTGTTCAGTTCTTAACACTAGATTGCCCAAGGAAGTAATTTTGACTGGTTTTGGGCAAATGTA
>NW_017168621.1:0-1515 GCF_001652005.2 Ceratina calcarata | reverse complement strand
CAACTTTTTGCAATAGTTTTTTAATAATAATATTCAACACATTGTGTGCTATCGTGTGGTGCTTGAATGAAGACGATCAAACGCGTCTGAGTCGAGATCAGCACGAAAATGTGCAAAACTGAAATTTCGGCCATCACTTTTTTGGCAGCCAAATTTCAGCTGCAGCTGTTTGATATAGCTAACGAAGAAATGGACGCTGGAGCGTCGCAGTAGTATGTATTACAGGTAAATGGACGTCGCTGATCATGAATATGTAATTTATATTGCGTTTCGTCGTACCCGAATGTACCTAATGGTCCCCGACGATCCTACACTAACATCAACGCTAACATGGTTCAGGAGTGTCGTAATGGACTGAAATTGCACAGAATGCCTAAACACACACAGGCAATGCGTTTTCGCACGATTCAGAGTTAAAAAGTAAAGAAAAATGTTCTACATTTTTTCACCCTTTGGTGATATTCAAAAAATCACAAAATGTCCAATAACTTTTTTTGGGCATTAGCCTGTTGACATATGGTACACTAGCTGAATAGGGAATTGCGAGGCGCGTCGAATGAAATATTTTGTGTAAGTATTGGCGCGCTATAAAGCGCAGAATGTTTCACAAATTTTAAGCATTTGCGCGCAACTTTTTTAAATGTTTTTTTAAAAATAATATTCAGTACATCGTGTGCTATCATGTAGTGTACAAATGAAAGAAGGCAGCCTACAAAACAAGCATATGCAAAAAAAGAAACGAGAGTAACTTAAAAAAAGAGAATGTACAGCCTCGTCTGTCTGGCTATCAGCGGACGCTGTCGTAAATTTCTCTTATCGCTAAATATTGGATATATAAGCGCCGCTGATTACCCATGTTCTAATCAGTTGGTGGGGGTTGGTAGGGTTAAGAGTGGGATTAAGGTTGTGGTTAAGATGTCGTCAGCTTTCTTAGCAAGGGCCAGGCTAACGACTCGCGTCAGTCGTAAGTAGCACGTTCTCGGACCACGCCGTGGGTCAATGTTAGCCAGTGCCTGAGCGTCAGAAGCTAAAGCTGACCGTGGTCTCGACCCACGGCAGTGCGTCGTGTTTGTGGTTCACGGCTAGGGTGTTCAGGGGCACCCGAGCGTCCCACTGTCGCTTTGCTGGGGAAGACTGACGACACCACCATTAGGGCTGTCTAGTAGCAGTATGGTCCGCTGTTGCTCGTACTCCGGGGCACACGGGCCCTCCTACCATCCGTTGGTTATGGTCGTGCAGCGTGTGTTAGGGCTCAAGATCATATGGGCGGTTCTCTGGTACCCAGAAATTCTTACTATTATTTTACTTTTTTTTAAAAAAAATATTATTTTAGCGTAATTTTGGTAATCTATACTTACTTATACTACATAGTGCTCTGGGCACTTTGGAATTTTGAGGTTTTGAATGAGTCAACATAATCAAATAAAGTTGGGCTGAGAGAACTTTGAAGAGTTTTGAAATGGATAAAAAAATTTTCTTTACACACTGCATAGAGGACCACTTATGGTTCGTACA
>NW_017168620.1:0-213 GCF_001652005.2 Ceratina calcarata | reverse complement strand
TAAATGTCTAATGATTATTACTGAAATATTAAATAATTTTAGACAATATTTAAATTCGATAAGTTCCATAGAATGAATTCTTCGATACATTATACTTCACGGTTACCTCTTGTACTAATGATATGTTTTAGCATCATTATATCTACGATATAATAATGATAATACTAAATACATATCATTAAGAACAATATGAAAACCCGTATATTACCCGTA
>NW_017168619.1:0-213 GCF_001652005.2 Ceratina calcarata | reverse complement strand
GGTTACGGGGATGGATGGCTTTTTATTATTTTTTATCTTGTAGGGGTGATACTGGTGGACGGTGTTCTATGATTCTTTGCTTAGGATTTATAGCAACTTTCTTAACTTTGGTGGTATTTGTTGTGTCATTGCGTCCCTTTTCGGCGAGAACTCATTTTGTTGCTTCTTTCGTTCGCAACGAGGGGTTCTGTTAGCTATATATATGTATTGTTT
>NW_017168618.1:0-213 GCF_001652005.2 Ceratina calcarata | reverse complement strand
AACGTGTTCGAGTTTCGGACGTCCTCGCGATCATAGTCCCTATTTTGGCAGATCGCCGGTAGAGAAACCATGTCCCCGTATTGGGCCTGCAGCAGATGCGGTATTGCTCCAATCAGTGACCTACAGTGGAAAAAGGCGAGTGGGTTTCCCCGGTAGGGTGCTTCTTGGCATAGTCCGGAGTATTTTGTGAGGGACTGATCATAGTTTGGCGGT
>NW_017168617.1:0-213 GCF_001652005.2 Ceratina calcarata | reverse complement strand
CTACAAAATATCAATTGTAATACTAATAATGATTAGTGGTAATGTAGAAATATTTTTGTCCCGATGAAATCCTAGCATTTTGTCAATTTCTAAATATTACAATTTACAAAATACCATTGTAAGTTTTTATTTCCATAATTTTTAACTACAAATGTTTGTGTACAATATATTATATAATTATATATGTGAATATAGTTAATAATTTTAAAATTG
>NW_017168616.1:0-213 GCF_001652005.2 Ceratina calcarata | reverse complement strand
GTACAATCTCTCCTATAATTTCTATAATATCTAAATAGTATATATTAATAGGTTTTCAAAATTCTTAAAAACATAACAACATAAGGGAAAAGTAATGGGTAACATGATGTAAAAACACTCTGCAAAACTATTTATTCAAGTATAATATACACATTAAAGATAATTTTAAACATATTTAAATCATGATGATTTAAATACCTCGATCATTCAGGT
>NW_017168615.1:0-213 GCF_001652005.2 Ceratina calcarata | reverse complement strand
TAAATTGTTTAAAGCATTGTATGGATTACGAGAGAGTCCGAGAAAATGGTATGAAGGTTTTGATGAATATTTAACAAAACTAAAATTTAAAAGAAGCAATGCTGATAATTGTTTGTATACTTATGGAAAAGGAGATGATATTATTTATGTTTGTTATACGTTGTTTGAAGATTGAAATGGTGTGCATGGCTTAAGAGCATTGCTCGGCCTGCA
>NW_017168614.1:0-213 GCF_001652005.2 Ceratina calcarata | reverse complement strand
TGAAGTTGATGGTGTACATTTAAAGTTCTTGTTTGCAGTGCTGATACTCCTTTCTTGATTGCACATAACATAGCAACTATGGTGTACAGTGATGGATGTCAAGGTTTTCATTCCCTTATGTTTTTGATCTTTTCTCTTCAAACTAGATTGTACAAGAATTTTTATTCCGCCTGCTTCGAAAATTTTTACCGTTTGACCCTTCGACATGTCTAA
>NW_017168613.1:0-213 GCF_001652005.2 Ceratina calcarata | reverse complement strand
GGATATAGTTATAGTCCCTCTCGAGGTACCTTCGGCTTAAGCGCATATAAGTCGATTTGTATACTGCATATGTATGAACAACACAAGAATTCTGCTTCACAACACGTGAAGAAGATGTATTTCAAACGGACACAATACGAATATCATCATGGAGAGTCGAATTCTGAGGTATATTTGAGGATAAATTTTCAGTCACTTTCCAGGTACCTTCGT
>NW_017168612.1:0-213 GCF_001652005.2 Ceratina calcarata | reverse complement strand
TCATGGATTACACATTACTTAGAGCAGATCAAAGGATACTGTACTAACAGCGATTGATAGTCAATTAAATACTTAAATAATCGTTAACAAAATAACCAATCAATCTATCTTCATCAACAAAATTTATCAGGAAGAACAGTTGGGTTGGAACTAAAATTTCTTGTTGGAACTACGTTTTGCAACTAAAAATTTGAAAAAATTCTCAGATATTTT
>NW_017168611.1:0-213 GCF_001652005.2 Ceratina calcarata | reverse complement strand
TGTTTTGAAGCAGAATTCATGTGCTGTTCATACATATGTAGTATACAAGTCGACCCACATGCCTCTAAGACGAGGGTACCTCGAAAGGGACAATAAATGTGTCCTCAAATATTTCCACTTTTGTGATTGTGACCAAATGATTCCACTTTCCAGGTTGATCTTCGGTTTGTCTCCGTTGCAATACATCTACTTCACGTGTTTTGAAGCAGAATT
>NW_017168610.1:0-1517 GCF_001652005.2 Ceratina calcarata | reverse complement strand
TACATTTATAATTAATTTTTATCTATTTTTATGAATTAGCATTATATATAAAACTAAAAGACTGAATTTCGTTTATAAGCTTCGTTATAGTCTCTCAGTTTTTGCTTGCACTTATGCTATGACTTTTTTCTATTATTTGAAGATAAGTAAGAATGTACTAAAGTGCAACTGGCGGATTTTAGACAGAAAGCACTTTAACGCGTTGTTACGAAACGGAACGATGATTGCCCTGCGGTCAAGGCTTCCACGAAGGGCCCTGAAAGCGGAAGATCTTTGCCGACGCTTATAATTATATCTGAAATCCGCGTTCCACGGTTCCCTTTCTTTATTCGAATACACCCACGAAATCGTCCAAGGAAACTCGCATCGCAAATCACACGAACTCAACTACTAATTAACCCTTTAAGACATTGTGAGAGGTTTGTAAAATGGATAATTATGGAACTGTCAGTTAGAAAGAAGATTGAGTACTGAAAGAAGAAAGGAAAAAAGATACTGCTTGATATCCTTTTTAGTTTTGTACAAAATTGCTAGTAATATAATTTATTTGATTATAGAATACGAGAACGAGGAGCAGACTTTCACCGTACGAAATCTCCCTTATCTCTGGCGCTGTTTCCTATTTTAGAAAGGGGGAGCGGAACTCGCCGTAAAACCGGGTTTGTACCGACCGACCGGAGGGTACGAATAAAAATGCCAATAAACTGCGATGGCCGGCGGAGGTAAAGACAAGAACGTATTGGCGTCCATTGTCGAGAAGCACAGCTGGTTCCAACTTGGTCCGCGCAGCCTCTCCGCTGCTCCGACTTCTTCCTCCTCTTTTTCTTCGCCTTCTGTCTATGGATATCGCGTACGTAGGTAGGTAGGTACGTATATACGCTAGCGCTTAGAGAGCCGGTATCTCTATAAACGGAAGCGACGATTCCACGGCCATTATTCGCCCTGGCGCTGCAGCGAGTTTCTTCTCCCGGCTGCCACCGCGCCGGTAGATAGAGAAGGACAGAAGAGGGGCAGAACATTGAGCACCATCGGTTGGATTTATTGACTCCTATCCGTGAATATTCCCTTCTAAGCGAGTCCCAGGGACGTAACGAGAATCCGACGCGATGAGCCGCGGTGCCGCGCACCGGACAAAACCTTGTACGAACCATCCTCCTCGTTTACCTCCTACGGGACGCATTATTTTAGAAACACGAGTAGCTCCTTCTTCTTCTTCTTCTTCTTCTTCCACGTTATACTGTAACGTAGTTTATGGAAGAACAACATGTTTCACTTTAACCGTTAAAGCAGCTGAAACTACCACCTCGATACTTTCTTTCTAAATTAGGATTCATACGGTCATCCTCTAAATTGATTGATCGTTTCATGTACTATTAACGAAATGAAGGGGCATTTCTCCTTTGACAGTATGAGCCTTGAAATATTTATTCATAGTTTAACAAATTATATTTCAGATACGATGATGATAAATTATTGCATTTAATAAATATTGATGCTGAAATAATTTATTGTTATTT
>NW_017168609.1:0-213 GCF_001652005.2 Ceratina calcarata | reverse complement strand
TAGTAGTAATAATGAGCCACCCAAACGCCCGCGTATATCAAAAGGGACAGATTTACATAGATGTATATGAAAAAGGGGGAAAAAAGAAGAAAGAATAAATAATAAAACGAGCTGAGATAGAGAAGAAGAAAATCTTCTCAGGGACTGTACCCGAGGGTTGTCACCGATAAACCGAAAGGAGAGGAAGGTGGACAAGAGTGCGTGACGGAGACG
>NW_017168608.1:0-213 GCF_001652005.2 Ceratina calcarata | reverse complement strand
TAGTTGCTAAACTGGGAATAAATCTTGATACGTACGTGATCATTCCAAGAAAAGTTTCTAATTCTTTTTTATCTTTCGGAGGTTTCATATCAACTATTGATTTTACTCTATCTGTATCAAGTTTTATACCTTGTTCTGTAAATATATGACCCATGTATTTAACCTCTGAACTACTGATTTTACATTTATCAAGTTTAAATTTTACGTTTCTTT
>NW_017168607.1:0-213 GCF_001652005.2 Ceratina calcarata | reverse complement strand
GAAAATCATTAATATCCCTCTCAACTGGAATCATTGCAGGAGATCACATTAACTGTCATATGGCAATTGAACACGGATTGCAAGCAATGGCATTAATGATCGGGAAAACTGCTGAAAATATTTCATTGTCTACTGCCCATAAAGTAAAAACTTTATCGACTGCAAAAAGTATGATCCATGTACATGATGAAACATTTGTTCCAGTAGATACGT
>NW_017168605.1:0-213 GCF_001652005.2 Ceratina calcarata | reverse complement strand
AGTACTTTCCCATTTTTACGACGAATTTGCATTATAGTATGATCACTTTTTTCACGCACGATATGTAAGTACTTCTTTCATATCTATCTATCTTTATGAATCACGTCGTACTTTTTCTTTTTCTTTATCTACTTGTGACATCTTCACTGGCAATTATAGGTGATAAGGGACGAGTAGTGCCGCAGACATTTAACCGAGGTCTTCAATTGAATT
>NW_017168604.1:0-213 GCF_001652005.2 Ceratina calcarata | reverse complement strand
GTGAAGGCCCAACCGGATCACGAACGCATTCTCTGGTGGAGATCCGCGTCTACGGGTAAGCCAGAAAATACAGTAGACAAAATTTCTATAAGAACATCATAATTTACTGCCAAAAGTTCGTTTATTCGGCAAATTTATGTTATTATAATGTCAAAACTTTATGTACTCCGATGTATAATTACCGTAATAAAGCACATGTAAACAAAATCGAAT
>NW_017168603.1:0-213 GCF_001652005.2 Ceratina calcarata | reverse complement strand
TGTTACGTCCCGATCTTCGTCGGTTGAGGAGGCGCCGTCCGTGTTCGTCCTTGTATGTGCGTGGTTCGTGTCTTAAACAGTTAACGGCTTCGACGTTCCGTATTTCTGAAAAGATGCAAATGCGAATTAAATGAGATTTGCGTCGCACTTCAAGCTTATGCGGAAAGAGTCGCCGCTTCTGGGCAGAACTCTGCGCAGTGGACTGTATTATTT
>NW_017168602.1:0-213 GCF_001652005.2 Ceratina calcarata | reverse complement strand
CCGATAAAAAGAGCGTCATTCCGATCAAGTCGTGCCCTTCGCGCATCGTGTAATTTACGGGTCACGCGGATAGTGAAGTTCATTTTGTAAATAAACAACAATCGGCTCCTTTCGGAGATGTTTAATGTTAGACTGCAAAAACGACAGTGTAAGTGTTCGAAAATTTTTAAGTGAAAAGTGACAGTGGTTTTATTAAGTTGAGTTTGTGTATAA
>NW_017168601.1:0-213 GCF_001652005.2 Ceratina calcarata | reverse complement strand
CGAGGAAAGCGGCCCCGATCGGTCCCTTAATTGAACCGTCGTGCACGCGGCCTACACAACGGTGTCGAAACCTGATGTGCTGAGACGCTCACTTTTAGAAGTCTGTGTTTCCAGCTGACCCTCGTCCGTAACAACTAAAATACATTAAATATATAAATGATCTGTACCGAAGAGTGGTTAACAGAAAATATATTTTGTTTTATTCATTATTGA
>NW_017168600.1:0-213 GCF_001652005.2 Ceratina calcarata | reverse complement strand
GGAACTTTTATCGTGAGTAAAGATACACCGATCCGCGTGGCTGATAGACGCAGTAAGTGGGACCGGGATTTTTCGTACTCCATCAGAAGAGGATTCGCGTCACTTCATCGTATCTCAAGGACGATAAGTATCTACCGTTCGATACTCTGACTGTAACGAGTAATTTGACATCTCTCGCGTTCAACAATTTTGCCGAATGGTTGTTTTCAATAG
>NW_017168599.1:0-1517 GCF_001652005.2 Ceratina calcarata | reverse complement strand
AGAGAGAGAGAGAGGAACGAGAGTGTATCGATCCGAGAGAAGCCACACCTCGAAGCGGAGCGGCGCGTTGCCACGCGTTCTCTCGCGATTTTCGTTCCACTTCCCTTATTCCCCGAACACCTTCGGCATTAAACTTCCGCTGAAATGTCGCGCATATTCTGTCGTGATTTATCTCCCGTTAACTCTCGGCTAAAGCGTTTCCTCAGTTACAACTTGTCTCACGATTCTGCATTAATAAATTTGCAAAATGTTCGTGAGATCCATCAGTCTCGTCGCACGGGGCTTTTGAAGAGCCTTTTAACCTTTGATAATATCTTATTTATTCAACTAATTATAAACTCGATAAATGTTCCACAGCGATACGCGCACAGATCTGTCCGACTGCTTCATCATTCAATAAAAAAATCTGATGTAAATATTCCAAATTAATATCAGAGTCTGCGTCAATTTATTACTGTAATAAATCATTAATACTATTCCTGACAGAAAGCTTTTAATCAATTTAATATTAATATGGAGCTGAATAAAAACGCTTGAGAAATTGAGAGAAAATAAGAATTATTTTATGATTGTGAAGAATCTATTAGTTGAGCTAGTTTCTGATAAGTGGAATTTGTCTGATTTTTTAACAGACAATAATTAATTGAAAAAATGGGAAAGTAAAGGAAAGTTAAGGAACGGAGGAGATTCGGAGAGGGGATCGATAGGTATCACTTGTTGACTGGACGTAGCTGATGCACGCTATGATGAAAACGGGAAGAGAACGCGGTAATTCATCGGTCACGTCTAGTCGATGGATAGAGCCGTATGATGAATAAAAGAAACTCCTGCCGCCTTCCTTATGAATTATGGAATCGGCTCGACCGATTTAACAAACCTCCCTCCATCGGCTTTTGTCAGCGAACTTGCTGGATAACGGCTTCTAATTCGTACCAGCGACACTTACACCTGTTCCCCCCTGAATTGAACTAATCTTAAGGATGAACAGATTTCAAGTTGCTTTATTTAATATAAGATGCGAACAGAAGTTCCGACCATTTGCAAGTAGCAAGTTTTACAAAATCAAGATTAAGTCAATCATTAAAATTAAATATAAATTAACATACAACTTTTAAAGCTTTTATTCGTAGCTTAGTATAATCGATTTCTACAAGAATAAAATCTACCAACAAATTCGTAATCTAAAAAGAAAATTCCAATAAAAATTCGAGGATTTTTATCCGTTAAAGAGACCCTCGAAGTTCGATTTTCCTTGATCGCGAATACTTCGCAGAAGATTTGGTGGTGGGATATCTTAGGATTCAGGTGAGTCGATTCCCTTCCTGATGGGGAACGAGATTCGTCAAGATGGGAAAATTGCCCTGGCGACGAAGGAGGTCGGTCGGGCATGGATACGGAGTCCGACGCGCCGAGTATTGATCTACGCTACTTCCGGTTAGCTATCAAGCTTTCTCGGGAGATTCACGGGCAGCAGACGAGATGAGGATCGATGGTACGCGATAAAGGGGGCAAAGAAC
>NW_017168598.1:114201-114993 GCF_001652005.2 Ceratina calcarata | reverse complement strand
CGACCAATCAGAGCGCTCGGTTGGCGCGAGCTGCGAATCGGGAACGTTGGCTCGAATCTGGATGCTCGAACTTTGCCGCGTGAAGAAGCGCTCCGCTCGTAATTTTATTTGAAATACGTGTAATTTTATTTGGAAATTCAGGTATGACAGAAAGGAGAGAAGTATGATAAGATTGATCGACGTGCATTTGATGTGCGCGATGGACCGACCGTATCGTGGTGGAAAGGACGTGACGCCTCGGTTTAAAAGGCACTTCGTCGTCCTGACGATAGGAGAATTCGACGACGAAGTGATGATAATGATATTCAGTAAAATCATTCTCTGGCACCTTGACACAAGGTATAAATCCTAAATTCAATTACGTCGATTAATATTTTATTCCATCGCAGCAATAATTATGAATTTTTACAAAAAGAATCCTAATTTTTATATAAAATTCTAGAATTTCAACAAATTGAGATATAAAATAACTATGAATTGCTAATAAACGTGTTTCTCATTTATTATGTAAAATTTTATGTAAATTTTCAGAGGATTCAGTAAAGAATTTGATCCGTGTATCGACGAAGTCGTCCTGGGCACGTTAGAAGTGTACAAGGAAAGTCTTCTTAATCTTTTACCAACGCCAGCTAAATGTCACTACGTCTTTAATCTTCGCGACTTCTCCAAAGTGATACAGGTCTCCTCTCTAATTCCAGTTCTCAATCATATAATGTTACTTGGAAGAGAAATTAAGATCTATTTCAAAAATAATTGTACAGGGTGAACCACGAATCGTGTTCAGTATAGAGT
>NW_017168598.1:111960-113973 GCF_001652005.2 Ceratina calcarata | reverse complement strand
TTGCATAAGAAAATTCGATAAACTAATTCCTAATTACATTGCCATAAATTTTCCCAAAAACTCTTCAATGTCTCAACAATCTTACAGAGTTTCAAGGATTCAAAAATTAATTATTATTATTATTTATTAATTAAGAAAAATTAGTTATAATTTCATTCAAAAAAATAATAATTTAAATTTAATAATAAGAGTTCAAAAAAAATAATGCGTCCTTAGAAGAAAACCGAATAATTTGGATCACAATATTCAGATACCGAATATATTCACCGCTGAAGAACTGGGTGAGATATGCGAGCAGATGAGGCAGATCGACAGGCAACGAGACCGATCGGTACAAACGGATGGTAGCGCGGTGGCCCTGTTCAATCTGTTTGTTCAGATAACAAGGGAACAGCTCCACATCGTGATTGTCATGTCGCCGATTGGCAATAATTTTCGCAACCGAATCCGAAAATTTCCAGCGCTGGTTAATTGTTGTACCATCGACTGGCTTCAGGTATCTTCCACTGAGCTTACCATTTACTTTTTTAAACAAGTTGTAGTCTCAAATTTTTTTAATAGGAACTCTAATAACAATATTCAAGTCCTTTTTTATTCGAGATTCTGGCGAATAACAAATAGCAGTTCTTAATTTTCTGTTACATATTAGTAAGTAGTAAATCAAGCAGTCAAATTTGATTTGATGCAAATTAAGAACGTTATTTTATTTAGAAGTGTGTTCAAATATTAATAGGAGATTCCTGACGTAATTTTAAACAACATTTTCCTTAGCGAAAAAGTTGTCCGAGGCGTGGTTGAAGAGTTATTAACAAAAAACCCCGACCAATCAGAGCGCTCGGTTGGTGCGAGCTTCCAATCGGGAGCGTTGGCTCGAATCCGGACACGCGATTTTTGACGTGTGAACAAGCGCTCCGCTCAATACGAAGCGTTTTAAGAAAATGACGAATAATAAACTACATGAATAACAATGCAAGGAAATTAAGAACAATTAATAGATTTAATCGTTATTCAAATGAAATGGATGGGGAAATAATAAATTTTTGATAGGCCAGGCGTCCGGATCCGAGCCAACGCTCCCGATTCGAAGCTCGCGCCAACCGAGCGCTCTGATTGGTCGGGGTTTCTTGTTAATAACTCCTCAACCACGCCTCGGAGAACTTTTTCACTAAGGAAAATATTGTTTAAAATTGTCAGGAACCTCCCATTTCAATATCTCACACTAGTTTTGAGACACTCTTAATATAAACTCTGCACGAATACTTGTCAGACTTTTTAATGGACAATAAGAATTAGAACTTAAGAGCAGAAGTACAGATTACTCGAATTATTTTTCAAGCCATGGCCAGAGGATGCTTTATTAGCAGTGGCGACTAGATTCCTGGGTCAAATCGAGCTCACTGAAAATGAAACAGTTGCCGGTATCAACATGTGTCAATTCTTTCACGTATCCACAGAGAAGTTAAGTAAGGAGTTCCTGATTCGTTTGGACAGGCAAGTATACGTGACACCGACCTCATATCTGGAAATGATAAACACTTTCAAGGATCTACTGGCGAAGAAACGAGAGTGAGTGACGTGCATAGTAGACGTAAATTACCATGTGCAGAATTGAACGAAAAGTTTGATGTAAAACAGAGAAATACTTAACGCTAAGACTCGATACGAGCGCGGTTTGGGTCAGCTGGACGAGACTCAGAAGCAAGTAGTGGTGATGCAGGAGACTCTGAAATCGCTGCAGCCGGCATTGATAAGCGCCACTCAAGACGTAGAGAAAATGTTGTTGGAGGTCGACAAAGAGAGAGAAGAAGTCGCTGAGTTTGAGAAAGTCGTGAAACAAGACGAAGCTGCTGCCGAAGTTAGTGTCGCCAATTCCAATTTCTAAATACATTTATAGTAAATGTCTCAATTTCTGTTCACAGTCTCTTAGTTCTTATGTGCAATCTTAAGTATTCATAGGCTATATACTTAAACGAGGCTAGCATCTTGAATTTGTTATTATACATTCCTATTACT
>NW_017168598.1:110108-111420 GCF_001652005.2 Ceratina calcarata | reverse complement strand
AGAACAGAATGGGGCAGCGTGGAGGAATTTTTTCCCTCGAGGCTCGCTTCCCGCTTCCCCTGTTTTTCGCCCGTATTTCGATCCCCACTACTATTCCCCTCATGCGTGCTCATGCGCGTTCGCGAAGCTCTCCGCAGCGTTATGGTCCCCACCATGGTCGCGTCGTCCCCACTTTGCGGCCTTGGGTAAAAATCTGGTAACGCTGGACAAGACCAGGGCTCGGATATTTTATCCCGCGGCCGGAAAGTGGGGACGACGCGACCATGGTGGGGACCAATAGTTGGTGGGGGTATGCAATGATTTTCACGGTAGCGCTGCGGAGAGCTTCGCGAACGCGCATGAGCACGCATGAGGGGAATAGTAGTGGGGATCGAAATACGGGCGAAAAACAGGGGAAGCGAACCGTGCGGGATAAAATATCCGAGCCCTGGCTAACTCCCTCTACACGGTAAAGCATTGAGATGCGCAGAACGATCAAAAATTGAACTGTGCCCGGTCCTAGACTCTCGGGAACACGAGTATAAATCGTTCACAAATCAAAATATATGAAATAACTGCCGCATGTTCATTCGCTATAATTTCTATTAATAAAAATACGTCGATGTAGCAAATAAAACCGGAGAAAGTCCAACAACCGGACGGTACACAAGCGGAGGATTACTGGCGAGCCGCACTGCGAATGATCAGCGACGCAAAGTTCCTCGACTCGTTGCTGCATTTCGACAAGGACAACATACCGGAGCCGGTGATAGACACGATACGGAAGAAGTACCTCACCAACCCGGACTTCGATCCTGAGAAAATAAGGAAAGTGTCGACGGCCTGCGAGGGATTGTGCCGATGGGTATACGCCATGTCCGAGTACGACAAAGTAGCGAAAGTGGTCGCGCCGAAGAAAAAAGCTCTGGCGGAAGCGCAGCAAATTTACGATACGGCAATGAACACTCTAAAGACAAAGCGGGAGCAGCTTCGACAAGTACAGGTATGCGAATTAAATCGCCGTTAATGGAACGTTAGATTCCTGCGCGGACTTTCTAGTACCGTAATAACTGAGAGAAAAATCGGATCGGATCGGATCGATATTTACCAGCGCGGCTGAAAACGAATAAAAACCATTTGGCTCTGAAACGGGTACGAATGTTAAGAATGTATTGGCTACACAGTCAATCCCAAAAGTTTAAGTACTTTAGAAAAAGGCATTTTCTATAATTAAAAAAAATCAAATGTCGGAAGAACAATGCTAATAATAAATAGCTACGTGCTAAAAAGTATAGAAGGAAATATCCAATTAATTATTGACGCCGGCGAAAAA
>NW_017168598.1:107238-109599 GCF_001652005.2 Ceratina calcarata | reverse complement strand
ACTATTACCTTGGAAAAAGGTCGTATACAGTTTTTTTCTATGTGGAACACTTGAGGAGTAATCGATTAATTATTTTTTTCGTCGCCGATTATATTGCTTAACGAACGGAATTAAAAATGGCACGGGACGTCTCTCGCGTCTGGGTGCCTGGAACTACTGTTCTCTGACAACTGTTTAGTTCACGCTGCGACGAAGAAAAAGTTTTTGCAATAAACATTTTTCTCGTTCGCTGTTCGACGAAACGTTTAAGGTTTCAAAACGTGCAGAAAGTAGGACAGAAGTTTGCTCTGTATTTCTTACTTGGGTGGCAACATATTCTAGAGGACGAGGATTTTTTTTCTCAAAATTTCGAAAAACTTTCATATAAACTTTCTAAAGTTTCACGTTAGCAAGTCCCCTTAAATTACATGTTAATTAAAAAATCAAAACAACTCTGAATGTGAGTTATATGTCTGACCGATAGGAAAGGCTGATGGCATTAGAAGAACTTTTAGCGCAGAGGAAAGCGGCGTTTCAAGAAATGTCGGACAAAGTAAGAGATTGCGAGATTAAATTAAAACGCGCGGAGGATTTGATCGGTGGTTTGGGCGGAGAATACACCCGCTGGTCAGAGTCTGCTAAAGCCTTAGGAGAAAGGTAGACCCGATTAATCATTACTATACTGCGGATCTTATGCATTAGGAAATATGAAGAATGTTCAATTATAAGATAAACGAAAAGTGAATTTAAAATTTTTTTAACTGTTACTATGAACTGTTTTTTTTTTTAAATCCTACATGACTCTTACAGACTTTCTCATGCCAGAAACGAATCCGACAGCAGAAATCCTCCATCAAGTTTTCATAAAATGCATGATTTGGAGGAAAATTATAATATTAGAAATACAAATTAGTTCGGTCGATTTTTTATGGTGAAAAATGCATTTATTTCAGAACGAAATGAATGAACAGATTAATTGAAGTATTGTTCATCATTGGCTACTACTTTCTCCAACCTCTCAGGCAATTTTCGAATCCCATCTCGAGAAAATGTCTCGTCTTTTCAGGCGATCCAAGTTAGGAGCTAATTTTCGATTTCTGCGAAAGAAATGAACTGGTGACCTGCCAAATCATGCTGCATCCGTCGGAACAACCGGTAATCAGAAGGAGCAATGTCCGGAGAATATAGCGGGTGCGATAAAATATCCCACTTGAGCGTTTCCAAATATATTTTTACAACTTTTGCGACATGAGGCCGAGCGTTGTCATGCAGATGAATAACTTTGTCATCTCTTGTGCACCCAATTGCCTTGTTTTTGTATCATTCCCATGGATTTCAATCGTACAGAAACTGCTTGTTGAGTCACTCCAAATGATTCTGCAAGCGCCTCTTGTGTTTGACTCGGATCTTCATCGAGTAATGCTTCCAGTTCTTTATCTTCGAATTTTTTTGGCTGTCCAGAGCGAGACTTGTCTTCAACGCTGAAATCACCATTCTTGAAACGTCGAAACTATTACCTACATGATTTATCAGTTAGAGCATTATCACTATAAACTTCCACAAGCATTCTATGCGCTTCAGCTACACTTTTCTTCCAATTAAAGCAGAAAACTAAAACCTCGCACAAATGCTGCTTAGTTAACACAAAATTTGACATATTCAATACAGTAAAAAACAAGGTTTTAGTATGAGACTCAAAGCGATATAAACTGAATATTATTGACAGATGTTTAAGCCGCTGAAATGAAACATTCATGTTTTGAAAACCGAACTAATTTGTACTCCCAATAACAGCAATTCTACTCGCAGATTCTCCTTGGCATGAGAAACTCCACAAGAATCACATAGCGGCAATTGCAGAGAATGAAAAACGTCTTTTCGTTGAACTGTTTTATTACAGTTATCAGATTATGATCGTATTAATGCCGATTCGATATTTCTCAAGGTACCACCGATTAATGGGCGACGTCGTGATCGCTTCCGGCGTGATTGCTTATCTGGGCCCGTTCACTATGCCGTTTCGCATCGAGCAAATAGCTATGTGGGTGCAACGGTGCATCGACTTAAACGTGATCTGCACCAAAGACTTTCAATTGCGGGATATTCTCGGAGACCCTGCCCTAATTAGGTCTTGGAATATCTTCGGGCTACCGAAAGACGCGTTCTCAGTCGACAACGGTATCATTATCACGTAAGTAGATTCAAGAATCCTTAAGAACAAAATGAAAAGCAGACATGCACAATTTTTCTTAATTTAAAACCAAATTATCATTCTCTCTCCTCTTCAGACCAAATTATTAAATAAAACAAATTAATATTAAACAAACCAAACCTACTTAGCTTTTTTAGCTTTAAGCTTTTTTTTATTCAAAACCAGTCATT
>NW_017168598.1:80808-106971 GCF_001652005.2 Ceratina calcarata | reverse complement strand
TCCTTGGGCAATCTAGTGTTAAGGAAATGAAAGATTAAAGGAATAATTATTTAGGAATGCGAGAAGATGGCCACTGATAATCGATCCCCAAGGCCAAGCTAACAGATGGATCAAAAATATGGAGAGGGAGAATAATTTGAATATCATTCGACTGACTCAACTTGATTATGGTCGCGTGTTGGAGAACGCGTTGCAATTCGGGCAACCAGTGCTTTTGGAACATGTTACCGAGGAATTAGACGCCGTACTTGAACCAATTCTACTTAAAGAAACGTTCAGACAAGCTGGGGCACTTTGTATCAAGTTCGGTGACACGATCATCGAGTACAATACTAATTTCAGGTACCCTTAGAATTAAGAAACAGTCTTAGTATGCACGTTTTCTATTAAATCAAACGAGTATTGTTTCAGATTTTACATCACTACGAGATTAAGGAATCCTCATTATTTACCAGAGGTGGCTGTTAAGGTAACGTTATTGAATTTCATGATCACACCGACTGGATTGGAGGACCAGTTACTGGGTATCGTCGTCGCAAAAGAAAGGCCTGACTTGGAGTCGGAAAAGAACGCATTAATCATGCAGGGAGCTGCGAACAAAAAGTGGGTCTACTATTAAAAGAAATTATGGCATCACGTGATTTCTGTTAAAAATTGCCTGAGTTTGAAAGATGCAAGCTAGATTCCTCACCTTTGATTTCAAAGAAAAATTTAGTCTTTGAGATTTTTTCTTCAGATGTTAAAATTGTTTAAAGAAACATTCTGCAATTCTACTCCAAAATGCTATTTTTTATGTTAATACATAAAATCTGATGTCTATTCATACACTTAGATTACTGAAAGAGACAGAGGACAAAATCTTGGAGATACTATCAATAGCCGAGGGTAACATTTTAGAAGACGAAGAAGCTGTGGATGTTTTAACGTCCTCGAAGAATCTAAGTAATGAAATTCAAATAAAACAAGCGGCTGCTGAGCAAACGGAGAAGTCGATCGACGAAGCCAGATTACAATATACGCCAATAGCTGTGTATTCCACAGTCTTATTTTTTACCATCGGTACTTAAATCTAATTATCTTCTTATCAATTAAGATTGTATGAACCAATTCAATCAATTCTTATAACAATTGATAGAATTTTTATATCATTTGTAAAAAAAAAATGCAACAATGACAGATTTCTTTATTATCGACCCCCAAACTCAGGAGGTCGACGACTTTGACGACCCCTGAATTACACACATTATTATGCTTTTTAATTAATTACTATGCTCATTAAATTCAGTTTTTCTTTTAGCCACGCTGGTAAATATCGACCCGATGTATCAGTACTCGTTAACATGGTTCGTAAATCTATTCGAACTATCCATCGACAATACGGAACCGGCGGAAAGCGTTGAACAACGATTAAAAGATCTGATGAAATATTTCACGTATTCTCTTTACGCCAACGTGTGCAGATCCTTATTCGAGAAGGACAAACTATTATTTTCATTACTGCTTGCTGTTAACTTGATCGAGCAGCGAGGGAAGCTTTGCATACCTCAATGGACATTTTTACTAACGGGCGGAATCGCTATAGACAATCCGTATGAAAATCCGACTACCTGGCTACCTTCTAAACAATGGAATGAACTGTGTAATTTAGACGATGTCGAGGATTTCTCGGTAGAATTTAAAATTCATTGAAGAAATCGCTTTTCCGATAAATGTAGTATTTATGTGTACCCGTAATTCTTTTAGGGTATTCGGAAAGAGTTCACGGAGAAGACAGAACAGTGGAGGGTTCTGTTCGATTCGAAGGAACCGCAAAATGATGCGATTCCTCCACCGTTTCATAACGTCACATTGTTCAAAAGACTGCTGATATTAAGATGTATTCGTCCTGATAAAATAATCCCAGGAGTACAGAATTTCGTCGAAGGTGCTAATCTTTTTAAATGTATACAGGGTATCCTAGAAAAAGTGAATCTGTAGGTGTTTCTGAATAACAATTTCTTTTGCTAAAATGCAAAGTGAGCCATGGTTTTTGAATTATTAACGAAAAACACTGACCAATGAGAGCGCGCACAAGGCCTGCGCTGACCAATGGCCGAGTGCCACGATCTCAGCCACCACTGCCGTGGCTCAGCGCGGGCCCTACACTTATTGGCCATTATTGTTTATTAATAATACAAAAACCATGCTTTCACTTTGCATTTTGCGAAAGGAAATTATTGTTCAAAAACACCTCTCTTCGGTTCTAACATCTTTTCGGGGAAACCCTGTATAAAAAGAATTTACTAACATCGATAATTGCAATTTTTAGGGGAACTCGGTACGCAATTTGTTGATCCTCCACCGTTCGATTTGGCCTCGTCGTATGCAGACTCGAATTGCTGCACTCCGTTGATATTTATATTGACTCCCGGCACTGATCCGGCACAATTGTTGCTCTCGTTTGCGGATGAGCAAGGCTACAGTGCCACTCGCCTTATTTATCTCTCACTTGGTCAAGGTGAGTAAGTTTGTTGAAGGTATTTAAATAAAAACGAGACTGTAAATCACTGCCTGATGGAAAAAGCACTAATTTCAATAGAATACCTACAAAAATTAAAAGGTTTCATAAAATAAAAGAGTATAATTCTAAGATTTGTAAGAAACACAAATAGCATGATATCTCAATTTTATAAATTACTGAAATTGGTTTTACTTAAATACTTCACTGTATCGTTAAAAAATATTTAAATGAATATTATTAAATTAAATTATAATATAAATTAGGACAAGGGCCAATAGCTGAGGAAACGATTCAAACAGCTGTACTAGTAGGCAATTGGGTGGTCCTCCAGAATTGTCATTTGGCGATCAGTTGGATGAGCACTTTAGAAAAAATTTGCGAAGGTCTAATGCCTGACACTATCCACTCGGAGTTTCGATTATGGTTAACGAGCTATCCGTCGGAACACTTCCCTTCCTCGGTATTAGAGAACAGCATAAAAATGACGAACGAGCCGCCGAAAGGTCTCAGGGCGAACATAGTCAGATCCTTCTCAGGCGACCCGATCAACGATCCCGATTTCTTCGAATCCTGCGGTCAATCCGAGTACTTTAAGAAACTTCTTTATTCCCTGTGCTTCTTTCACGCTGTGATACAAGAGAGGAGACACTTCGGTCCGATTGGCTGGAACATTCGTTACGAGTTCAACGAGACTGATCTTCGAATCAGTGTTTTACAGCTGCATCTCTTCCTGGATCAGTTCGCAGACGTGCGATTCGACGCTTTGAAGTATTTAACTGGGGAATGTAATTATGGTGGAAGAGTGACCGACAATTGGGACCGCAGAACTCTGATCACTATCCTGGCGAAATTTTATCGCGAGTAAATATTTGAGTTTATCATTTAAAATTGCAACATGCACTTTGCTGTGTTTTTATAAATAGCATGCAGTGTTTATTTGTGCACATTCAAATTTCTTATAACTACTTAACATCCGCAGTCTATTTATTATCGTATATGAATCATCTAATATGATTTCATAATAATGTCTACAGGGAGGTACTTACTGAGAAGCGTTATTACTTCGACGACGCGTCGACGATTTATTATTGCCCAACCGTGCGAGAACATGAAGCGTACATGGAGTATACAAGGAGTTTACCGTTGATTACTGAGCCAAGCGTTTTCGGTATGAACGACAACGCGGATATTATCAAAGATCAACACGAGACGGATCTCTTATTCTCATCTCTTTTACTAACTCAGGTATTTGAATCGATTTCTCTTAAACGAATCGTTTTTACACGAACACCTGTATACAAATTAAATTATTTTCTTTAAATCGTACTTTTGCCCAGGATCGTGTGGTACGTATAACATCCTGTTTAGAGACTACGGATTTTTATTTAAAATGAAACATAGACATTTCTTTGTAAAAAGCAATCATCTTTTAATACATTTTCTGAACATGGCAAGCATTCTTTATATTCACTGCCAATTTTTAATCTATAAAATCCGTTGTCTATCTCAATTCTTTTTACTTCTAATCATTTTTCTTCAACATTTATACGTTTGCCAAAACTGTAGGATTTATGGCAGGTCAGTAAATTTATAGAAATTCTAATAACGAATTAATAAATTAAAACTTGACGTGATTTTGATACCAGGAGAAAATCAGGCCCGGAGCTGGCGAAATCTCGCCTGACGAAATAGTATTGAAAATGTCCGATGATATCCTACAAAGATTGCCAGTAGAATACGACCTTAAAACAGCCCTTAAGAAATACCCAACGTCCTACGAGCAAAGTATGAACACCGTGCTGGTACAAGAAATGGAACGATTTAACAAACTCAATACTGTCATTAAAACCAGTCTGGATAATCTTAAACGAGCTATCAAAGGTTCCTGTCTATCAACGTTCACCTGTACTTAATTCACAATTTCTTATAGTATAATTATTTTACATCTTTATTAGGTCTGATTGTCATGTCTTTCGAGCTGGAAGATGTCTACGATGCGATTTTAACTAACAGAATAGCACCTCTGTGGAAAGAAAATTCATACCCATCGCTGAAACCGCTTGGCAGTTACGTGCACGATTTTCTGGAACGCTTGCGATTCCTTCAAGTAAAACATTACTCGATAAAAATTCATGCGCTTCTAATTTTCAGTAATGCACAACGGTGTGCAGTAGTAAATACAAAATACTCAAATATCACGTTGGCTGTCGCGTCACCCATATTCGGGTGACAGCAAAGTTTCTCGTCGAGCCGCGTCACCCAAAAACGGGTGACGCTTATTTGGCTACTTACAAAGGATCGTCATAGGCATTTGAAAAGATACTCCGCAGGATGTAATAAAACTATTGAATTGTTAAAATGGTCAATTGTAGTTTCTTCGGTATCATCAGCTCTTCTTTCTTCCTCAATGATCAATTCTTGTAAAATTTCGTTAATTGTATCTTCATGACACTCAATATCACTACGACTGCACTTATCAATATCCGAATTAGAATCAGACGATTGCTACTCGTCGCTATTCTCCGAATTTGTGTAAGCCTCGTAACAGCTTTCTTTTTCACTGCTATTTGTCTTACTAAGAAATAAGTTTTCCATTTTTCTTTTCGACATTGGAACGAATTAGGGCAGAGATTTTAAGTTATATCGCTCGTTATTTGGCAAAGATTCAAACTGATCGTGTGGAGTGGTGCGGTAATAAGTGAGGACTTCAGGTATTTAATAATGTAAATAAATGAGCAAACATGATATCATGCAAACAAACGAAACGGGAAGTTCTTGCGAGTATGCTTGGTGCAGCGGCACTTGTGGCCTGAAGAAAATTTCATTGGAAATACGCGCGGCAGTCAACGTGTTAAAAAAGATGTTCATATCCCAACAGCACTCAATATTGCAATAAACATATCTTCAGTATTGTCACCGTACAATGTTCCTGCAACATTCCAACAACAGTGCATTTATACGTTGCAGTGCAAAATTATACGTTTCTTACTTGTTATGTTATCTGAAATTGTTATATCGATATTATTGGGAAAATATAATATAATTAATCATAAAGAAGATCATAATCGTAATCACAATTATAACGTAAAGGAATTATAGAAATACCATTTGTACTTTCAGAAATTCATTTATGGAAATCCTGCAGCAACATTATTTGAAATATTGCGATCTTGCAGTACAATATTTTTGCAACATTGAGTGCTGGGGGTATGCATTTCATTTTTTTAATTTTATTTATGAAACGAAGAATTTGCATAAATGTCTGCAGTAACTGATATTTTGAGATTAGAAACAAATTAATCTGAACGTAATCGTAGGATTGGTACGATAATGGACCACCGGTCATGTTCTGGATCTCAGGATTCTACTTCACTCAAGCATTTTTGACCGGAAGCCAACAGAATTTTGCGAGGAAATATCAAATCCCGATAGATCTCCTCGTTTTCGATTTCTACGTACTGCCCGTCGATACGGAGCCAAAGTCACCGCCCACAGATGGGATATACATATACGGATTGTTTTTAGATGGTGCAAGATTCAATAGAACTCATATGGTATTAGATGAGAGTTTTCCAAAAGTGCTGTACGACAGTATGTTACCTGTAAGTATTCTCCCAGTCGATGTAGCACTCTTCCTACGAGATATTCTTTAAGTTAGAATGTACAGTCTTCTAACATTCCATAGAAAATTAATTAAATTGTTTGGTCAAATATTAAAAAAGTTATCCCCTAAAATGTGTCTAAATATTAATACGAATCATTATGGTCACTCGATTCAAAGTTATTACGTAGGATTACGTCTAGACGTAAAATTTATTTATTTCTCTCTAGATGTGGTTATTGCCAATGAAGAAAGAAGATATACCTGAAAGAATGACGTATTTATGCCCTGTATATAAAACCAGTGAGAGACGTGGCGTTTTGTCGACCACAGGGCATTCAACGAATTTTGTCATCGCCATGACTTTGCCGACAACAAAACCGCCGGACCATTGGATCATGAGAGGAGTTGCATTACTTTGTCAGCTAGCCGAATAAAAATGAAGATAAATAGTAGCTAAAAAATATTACTTTCGATGAATGTACGCATTATAAATAAAATATTGTAGATATTAATTTAATATTACTGTAAGAATAATGTTTAACGTTTTCCATTTCTGTTTTTATTTTTTTTATTTTTATTATTATTATTTTTCCTGTTTGAACAATTGGTTCCAAGCATAAAATGGCGGAAAGCATGAATTCGTTGAAATGTGATTGAGGGATGAAAGTTGTTTTAAAAGTACAATATTTAGATTATATTATTCAATTTAAATTAACGCATTGTTGACCAACAATTTTAAATGTCAACGATAACAATGAAATTGAACAAGAAAAACGAGCTGACCGATGAACAATGTGTTAAAAATCTATATTCTTGAAATATTTATATTACTTACCTTATCGTTTCTCTTCTTCTTGAAAAACTGTTGGAACGTGGGCGTACACGTGCACTTAATTAACACACTTCACATGAAATAACTTTCTGTTTGAAATTTCTATTATCTTCCGAAGTAGAATTCCGATTAGTTATATAACCTCGAACACTGACCACTGTAAGAAAACTGTTCTACGGTATACTTACCCAGAGATCACTAACAATGAACGAGCCATTGTTGGTTTTGAATCGTCCTCTACAAACGAGATGAAAAGTGATAATGTGGCGGTGGCGCGTCAAGAAAATCCATTTAAAGATGGCTGCTATTGAAGGAAGGTGCTGCCGTGTGATGTCACTTTCGGGCAACGTTGTAGCTGAGAAAAATTGTTAAAATCCGTTGGCCAACGATTGAACAACCAACGCCTACAGTCGGAAAATTATCTCGATAAAGAATGATCTAATACCCGGTGGAGACAATGAATTGTCATCAAATATTAAGTGGAGCTTGCAACGCAGGTGATCGCTGCTACGCTGTAGGCTCCGTCGAAGGGATCTCGTTTACCGTGAGTAACGAGCATTCAGCATTGATCAACTCTTCTCATAGTCGTTTGCGTTTTTAAATCATATTTTTGTGGCTACCTGCTTGATCGTTATAGTCTTAAGTCATTGGGAGTGTCTCCTGTTCATGAGACAGCATGACATTCACAACTCCCTACTTCATCAAATTAATTTGACATTTCTCTATTTGTACTTGAATTTTATGAAATCATTACTTCCTCATTGATTATCAGCAAATTTATCTGTTTCCATTGTTCTTATCAATAAAGAATCAATTAGAACTATGATACATTAAGGACTATTGGCTCGTTGGAAAGGTTCATCCCATATTTTTCATTAATTCATGTCAAATAAGTGAGATCTACTTTTGCATCTGTCCAATAAAATACATTTAATGGTTTAAATTGAAAGGAACTACTGTTGAGATAACAGTGTATGTAATCTAATATGACATGCTATTATAAAATACATTGTTCTGTTATAGGCATATGCAGCAGGTTGTAATATAGTAATTCTAGCTAATAACTTTGAAAGAGTCCAAATAATTCCTGGAGCTGTACATAACTATATAAGAATCAGTTGCCTGGACTGCAGCACTGATACTGGTAAAATAGCTGCTGCTTATGAAAACCAAGTCTGCATATTTGAGCCTACGCCACTTATTCATAGCACATGTTCTCATGTATGTACGATTTTATTCCTAGTATACTATTCCTTTAATTACCCTTGGTAACAAGTTTTTTTTAAATAATATATAGCAACTGGAGTATCGATGGGTTCAAACTGGTAGTCTGACGACTGAGTCGAATATCAGTGCTCTGTCATGGAATTTGGAAGGAACGAGATTATTAACCGGAGGAGAACTTTTACAATTATGGCACCAAAATATAACACCGTTTCAGGAAGAACACCGTAAGCTCATCCTTTTTATATCTATAATCATAGTTTAGTTCACTACTTGTAACTAATTGTATTAACTTGTTGAGTTGTCCAGAAAGTTCGTGCCTATTTTTGGTAGGTAACATTAGTTTTTTGAGTATGTCAGAATGATTAAAGACAAATAACATATTCTAAAAAGCAATTTCAGGTATCTTTAACATGTTGAATGCCACGCCAATTTTACAGGGATTGTCCATGGCGCCACGATGAATTTTCTATTATGCGATACATATAATGTTGAAATATTATCTGCAATAGATAAGTTACAGTGTATAACAATGTTTGACATATTAATTGCGACGGGATCACCGGTGACCCCCGTGGCGCTGGAGTGCGATTTCGCGAAGTATTGTCATTTGTTTAAATTATATATATTTCTATCAATCTGGGCGCGCCGGTCACCGGTGACCCCCATGGCGTCACTGCCAAGTTGAGTGCCGGTCACCGTGACCCCCGTGGCATTCAACGTGTTAAAAAAATCACTCAATAAGATTGTGTTGATATTTAATAAAGTAAGTGTTCTAAGGTGAAGCAAAGATTATAGTTACTACGTTCTGGATTTAAAGCAATTTTATTTAAAAGAATGGTTGTCCTGAATATATAAAATAAGAACGTCCTGCAATGTGCTTTTAAATTTTCTGTAAAAATCAGCACGAACTTTCCGGACGGCGCAATAAATGTATGTAATATTCTTGTGGTTTGTCACAATCGTGAAATTGTGTACAGTGATGAAGAATGTATTACGAACTCAGGAAGGTATTGTAACTGGGCGCGAAGAAAATACTTCAAATGTTCCTCCGGACTGTGAGTCTTGCTACTTAGCAAAACTGCATCACATAAAGAGCAATAATAATTCAGTTTGTGTGCTAATGAGCTTAATTCTTACAATTAGTACGGCTGTTGAAAGCAACGTACTCTAAAAACATTAGCATTTACAACTTTCTTTAATAAAACTTTTATTCAATGCTTACTACACTACTTACCTTGACGCTTTTATGCACTCTTGGTATGAGAAAAGGCTTGTAATTGACGATATGCTCTCTCTTTTATTTTTAAACAATGCAAGGAATACTTTGAAACTAGTGGCGTTTGAAGTAGAATGCAATTTTTCTCAGCTTGTTTTAAGATATGTTGTATAATTAAGTGAATCGATTAATTTTCAGCTGCTACAGTCACATTTTCCATCGGCGGAGACGCCGAGAGTCCAGCGCCTGCAGATTCAAATAGCGGGAACGAGCCAGGAGCGTGGAATTGCGTTTGGAAGTGCCGCACGGCCACACCGGTGCATCTGATGAGCTTCAGCCCGGACGGTACATTGTTCGCTACGACGGGATACAACGATAGATTAGTCAAGATATGGTTTGAGAATAAACAACGTAAGATTATTCAAAGTTTAATCAATTGTTGTAAGCGAACAAGCGATTCAGTTTAAGAGAAATTCTAAGAAGCTTATATCTAAAATTGTTCAGTGTTTTCATCGAGAAATATGGATCACTCGAACGTGACAGAATGTCTCGGTAGCGACAGTTATAGTTTTGTATACGTTGCCCATCCTCGAGCAGTGACACATTTATCTTGGCGAAAGACTAGCAAATATATGCCGAAGTATGTAAAGAAATGATAGAAATAGTCGTTTACGTTGTCGTACCGTCTAAACTTTTTTTTTCTTCTTCTCACTTAGGCGATCGGGGTCCAACATGCTGGTCACATCTTGTAGGGACAACATTTGTCGAGTATGGGCAGAGACGATACCGCCGGAGGTCGAAGGTCTGGCTAACATGAGCCAGTTTGAGGGCTCCGACAAGCACGACCACCATGGCAAGCATCGGCATCACAATATGCACAAACATCGTTTCATGCAACGTCTCAAGCACATGAAGTAAGCGACATATTGCGATTCTTATTAAACGTGTTTATGTTTTATTCACGTTATAGGATATACGTCTTTTGCAGAACCTGTTTTCATATTCGCCGACACGCGAAGCAGCAGCACCAAGCTGGCCACACCACGGCGACCACTTTACCGACTTTACCTTCGACGTATTCCGTTCACGATTTTCATAATAGTTATCAAGGGACGGGGCACTATCCAGGAATGCATTTTCACTTGGCAGCCAGTATCAATGCAGAAACTGGTACGATTGTACATTATAACTAAAACTCGTTCCTGAGATCACTGTAACGAACCCCACGATCTTCTGTGTGACAGATATACCGCTGGTACCGAGTTTAATCACCGGAGATCCTGAAAGAGAGCCGAACTTCATCCTCCATTGGTTGAATAATAAGGAAATGCATTTTACCATGCAAGCTGAAAGTATTTTACAAGAACTGACTCGTAAAGTAGTAGAGAAGGAAGAAGGATTGCATCAGCAAGACGTAGAACATGCCGAGCATGATTCCGAAGAAGAAGGTTTATCGAGTAAGATTTCTACGATCGATCGAACATTTGTTTTTCGTTAATTAATTTGATTTTAATCCGATTGACTGCGTTATAGAAAAAGGGGTAAGATCACAAGCCGTACAAAAAACAGGAGGCACTATTCGATCCATGAGCCAAGAAGAACACAGTAGCGACGAACATCATACAGCTCACACAGTTTCATCGCATCATAGTTTACCACATAGCGCACATTCCCATCAAAGTCTTAGGTACACTTTTATTTGTATTTATCGAATCTCGACGAGAATCTAAGATTTATTTTACCGTTCTTTTTGCAGTAATACTACATCAATTAATTCTATCGCGACCGACGTTACGCCTTCGATGAACCACGTCCCGGATTCCCTGGATACAAAAATAGAGACGTTGTTGCGCGATTGGCATCATAATCCGGATCTACTATTTTCGATTCATCCGATAGATGGGAGCTTTTTGATTTGGCATATTGAATGGCTGGACGAGTATCATCCAGGCTCGTTTCGGCAAGCACAAATATCGTTTTCTACTAGAATTCCGAATGCATTCCCTCTCGGCGACGCCTCCACGATGAGCCACAACGTGTCGATGTATTCCCATAATACTGGCGGCCCTTTGTTAAACATACGAGAAGTGGCAAAATCCTCTACGAAAGTTTCAAACGATGGTAGATATACATTTTCAAGCATTTAAATACATAATTAGACAGTGGATTTTTCTATAAATCCAGTCTGCACGTAAAAAATTAATAGATCAAATTCAAATTGTTACAGCTACTGATGTTGCTACACCATTACCAAGCTTGATAGAGCAAGATGAAGAACAGTCGACGTTGACGTCGCGGACCGGCCAGGAACTGTTAAAAAATATAGAAAATTCTTCGGATCCGAATCAGAATGCTGCTAAAGACAGGGATGGTCATTTGGATACTGGGAAAACTAATCAAGAAGCTGTGAACGACATGTTGACCCATCCGAGTCCGATCGTCTCTATGGTGTCGAAACATTCGAATGGAACTTTAAATTTATGGCAATTAACATTTGCCGATAGAACGAAATTTACACAAGTTAGTATCGAATCGTCATTTCTCTGTTTAATAATTAATTATCTTTCGTCAGTATTTTATAATAATAAATTATTTCATGTAATCGTTCCACAGGTATTAAGTATTGGACATGCGTCGAGAGCCTCGGGGCATCGTTTCCGAGTGAACGATATTACTTGTCATCCGGTGTTACCCTTACTGGTGACAACGTCGCATCATAATCTACCTGAATCCGGGTCTCAATGTCAGAATAGCGATTCAACTGAGAATCTAGATAATAAATTGGACTGTAATAAAACTACCCGGAAAGATATCTCGCCTACTGTAAGTAATAATAAATAAACAATAAATAAAACATGTTATAATGATTTAATTTTTTATTATTATAGGGATTCTGTAGCGAATTAATACTCTGGCGTGTAGACACGGTCGGGCCTCTGTCAAAAAGCGGTGGGGTTTCCGAATTGGCTCGTATCAATTCACCCGAGATCTCAGCATTTTGTAACGTCGCCTGGATTCCGACATTATTACCGAGTACTACTTTAGGAAATTTATCAAATTCTCCAAGCGCTTGTTTCGTTGCCAGCGACGGCGAATGTTTAAGGGTATATCAAGCTGTCATCGACGCTAGAACATTGCTAGCCGAGGTATCGATTAGTGAACGAAGGAGCAGAATGATGGTAAGTTAGTAAAAAAAAAACGAAGTTCGTTACATAAATCGATTTATCACTTTTTATATTTTATAGGATAATTACTCCATGGCAAGTATTTCGACAGATGTGTCGTCGGACGACGGCGTTCGGCACTCGATACACGATAGGATAAAGATAGTATCTCAACAGTCTACAGCTAGGCCAGGATGCGTTATACAGTTGGATGCTATTGCCGATGCTACGCACGTATGTATACGCAAGATGTCGACTTATTAAAATATAATACTAAAAGAAAAATCATTCTACGTTAAAATAATATAAAACACAAAATCGTTCTACGATAATTTGTATCTGAGTAATATCATCCCAAAATTTCGACAATTTTCTATACAAATTTCGTGATGCTATAATTTTTTTGAGTAGTGTATTAATAAGAATCGAAATGAATTTGAACGTGATGGTTTCAGGATTGGCAAAATACGCAGTTCTTACATGTATTCCAAGAACAATTGATTACCGGAGATAGAAACGATGAGAAACAATCCGGTGTAGACACCTCGGTAAATGACTTAGGTTTAATGGAGTCTACCTTAGATGCCATGGTAGATCTGCAACAATCAACGATTTTCGAAGAACCGTTCTATATAGTTGTTTTAGAAAGGACGCAGCAAGGTACAGCTGTACACATGTGGCGTTTGGTGATCGCATCTCAGCCTGAGACTACCGGTACGACATGAAAAGTTTTCTAAGACAAAGATCGCACTTCGGGGAACTTTTGTTTTGAACCATTTATAGGATTGTCGGAGTCGATGATGTACGTTCCGGATTCTCATTTGGTGCAAGACGAAGAGGAGGAGGGAACTCCGGGGCGCTACGGTCACGCAGACGGCAGAAGATCTCGTCGAGCTAGTCAGAGCCATCGCGAGAGTCAAGGCGAGACGGATGTGTTCTTTCAAAGGCGACCTCAGAACAGTCACGTACTTATCACAACTACGAAAGTATGCACTCAGGAATTGCCGTTACCAGACGGAGTCGAGGTTCGTATCAGACTTCATTTTCTTTTAATTACACCTGACCCTTCTTTTACACGTTATTTTTTTACATGATTTTCTTTTACTCGGCTCACTGTAAAAGGAGGGCCAGGTGTACTGTCAACGGTAAAAGCGATTAATTATTACGAACACGTGCAGGTGATACACGCGGCACCGGCTGCTGGACACTTGAGCAGCTCTTCTATATATCCTGCTTGCTTCGCACCGTATATCGTAGTTACTGCTTGCAGCGATAGTACAATACGTTTCTGGAAATGCAAAGTGACGAAGGAACAACCAGAGGACAAACTGCACTATGAATGGTGCGAATGGGAAATGATACGAAAAGATCAAGAATCGACGATTGACATTACAGGTACATGCAAATATCTCTCTTTTATAAGAGGAGAACTTTAAAAATTCTCTCCTTTATTTATTATATTTAATATTTGTTTTCAGGACAACCATTGAACATTAGCGCTGCGTACAGCGGGCGCATCGCGTGCGCTTACAAGTATGGAAAATCATTTACCCGTCCTACGAAAAGCGATCCTGATTCTCGATACGTGAACCTGTGCGTCGCTATATTCGAATGCGAGAGCACTGGCGGAAGCGAATGGATTTTAGAAGATACTATACACCTGAAAAATATCCATTTACCAAGAATTCAGGTGGATCAACATTTAGACCTGAGTTATCTTTATGATAGCAAATTCCTGCAGAAGAAACAAAGACTTACTCAGGTCTTGCAAACGCTTAGTCACGAAGATGTGCGACTGCCGAGGAACGGAGAGAACGGGGAGAGCACTAAATCAAATGCAGGTAAAACATTCAATTCTCTTCGAGAAAAAATCTACTTCATCTGAAATCTAGTTACAGTGGTCTTCATTAACCCTTTGCACTCAAGAGGTGACTTCCATTCACCACATTATTCGGTGCGGTAATTCGAGGGGTGGCTCTCGCTCACCAGGAGGTTATTTCACCTTAAATTTTTATCGCGCTTTAGAGAGACAGGCGGCACACGTATAAGACCCTATAAGTGTATAATGATACTCCTTTAACTGGAGATAAGTTTTTCGTATCGGAACCTTAGTCTGTAACAGCGACCGGGCATTACTTTCGACATTAGTTCGACCTTGACAGTCGCGGCAAAAAGACTATTACGGTTAAAGTTTTTGATCCTTATAAGCATGGAACGTGACAATGAAATAAGTTCAAGTAAAGATGAATTTGATTTATCGTTGCATAATAAGAAAATTACGTCTATACACAAAAGGCTTGACGATATAGAAGACAAAAGTAGTGATGATAATGGTGATGATGTAATAAGTGAATAATAGGTGAATAATAGAAAGAAGAATACTATTCTAACGGGAATTAAGAAGGATTGCAGAGTCTGCTCGCGACGAAATATACCCGGAGAAAGACACCAGACAACATATTATTGTAATACTTGTTTCCTCAAACCGGCCACTCATTTTAGAAATTGTTACAGTAAATATCAAACAAAGGAAAAGTACAATGATTAATGTTTACGAAATAATGTTTCTAAAGGTACAAAGATACGCAAAATATTAAATTATAAAATTTTATATAGTAATTTGGATGTATAATCATTTTAAGTTGGAGCTACGAACTTCAGCATAAATGCTCCGGAACGTCTCGAGTGCAAAGGGTTGAGTTTAAAACGTTAATAAGAGTCGGTGTATATTTTTAATCATTGTTTTAAAGGCTTGCTAGCTGTTCCATCGTTCAGCACTCTACAGTCATTACGAAAATCGATCATAGAAAACGGCAACACTTGTCCCCTGACACAGAAGCATCTCGTGCAGCTAGATTGGGTATCCAAAGAAGACGGTTCTCACATTTTGACGGTGGCCGTCGGGTCAAAAATCATGTTGTTCACACCGGTGTGCTCGGACCTGGCTCAAGCGAACATGAAAGCAATGAAAGAATCGCAAAGCAATAATCGTCCGATACTTCGTAAAGCTTCGTCGCTGGCTCAGCCGCAATTCGTCGACGAGATTCGTTGGATGAAACTACGAAAAATCGAGTTAACCACCGCTGACGGTTTGCCACCGTTGCCTATGCAAATATCCTGGGTGAGAGACGGAATTCTAGTGGTCGGTATGGATTCCGAGATGCACGTTTACTCTCAATGGAAACCGAACCCGAAGAAGGATTGTTTCCATTCGAATCTGCAACACCAGGAGTCGGACGAGTTCCAAGCTAGTCGAAACTTACGGGACGAGGATCTGCGTACACTCGCGCATGAAACTTCGCAGAGGCGCCTGGCCAACGTATCTTCCATGCCTCATCTATCCCGAGTTAGTAGCATCAATTTAACTATGCTCGATGCTAAGAAAAAGCGTGGAATGCAGAATGAGAACTTGAACTTCGATTATATGCCAGATTACGGTCTGTTCGAGGCGTCGAGAATCGCCTGTCCAGTTCTACCTCAGTATCACCCGAAGCAGTTGATGGAATTATTGAATTCCGGGAAGATTCGATGGGTAAAAGCTATATTAGCGCATCTAGTCCGATGTATAGGGAGTTCTTGTTCGTTGAGGGCCGACGACGAGAGTTTGATGAAGCAACGAGGCGGCGCATGGTCGCGTTCCAGGACGATGTCGGTCAGCTACGTAGGCACTACCTCGCCCCTGGAGCCTAGAGGCTCGACCACGCAAATACCGGAAGAGCTCACGTTAGATTACGCAGAGATAACGTCGATATCTCCCTTGCCGCTTTGGACCTTGTTGATCGCGGACAAGGAAACGAACGTCCCGCTTCAGCACAAAACCGAGGACAAGCAAGATTATAATGAACTGTTCGACAGCAATTTAGACGAGGGTGAGTCGCTGGACGACATGCTCGACGAGGATTACGATTGCACGCGACAGAAGGACAGGCGTTCGTCGGTACCGGAGAGGCAAGGGATATCTCATTTCGGGCCGAGGCAAGGTAGACTCTTGTCGCGGTTACTCACGCACACGCATTTACCGGGCTTGTCGAGCTTGGATCAAATGCATTTGCTCGCCTTAGCTGACACTGTCTCTACGTGCAATGTCGATTTCGCGGAACGATTCGCAATAGACGCCGCAAAGAATGCCATAGCGAAGGAAAATTTGACTGGCATCCCAGACGGAGAGAATATCTCGATGGATTCGTTGGACGACTGCGGTCTAAGATTCTTGTTAGCGATGAAACACTACAATTATTTGATACGTTGTCTTCCTTTGGCTCAGAGAGCACAATTCCAGAAGCAGGGTATATCTTCGAACAATCTTGTTTGGGCGTCACATTCTGAATCCGAGGAAGAGCTACTGAATTTGATTCCTTCTTATGCGAAGGGACAACCGAAATGGAACGTACTAAAGGAGCTTGGGATCGGTTGGTGGATCAGGAACAACGCTGTGTTGAAGAAATGCATTGAGAAGATTGCTAAAGCAGCGTTCCAGTTGCAGCAGGATCCTCTCGACGCGGCCCTCTACTATTTGGCGATGAAAAAGAAGAATATCGTATGGGGCTTGTTCAGAAATAAACGGGACGACAGAATGACGGCTTTCTTCTCTAATAATTTTACAGAGGATCGTTGGAGGAAAGCAGCATTAAAGAATGCGTTTGCCTTGCTTGGGAAGCAAAGATTTGAACATGCCGCAGCGTTCTTTTTGTTAGCCGGCGCTCTTAGAGACGCCATTGAGGTATGCTTGAATAAATTAAACGATCTGCAATTAGCGATGGTCATTGCTAGATTGTACGAGGACGACACTACTTCGCCGAACTTGAGGAGATTGCTTTATGAGGAAATTTTGGGCTGCGACAAAGATGGCCTGAATCAGGACATGAACAAGGCCCATCCAGATCCATTTTTGCGTAGTATGGCACTCTGGATTCTCAAGGATCACTCGGGATCGCTCAACACTTTACTTTTAACAAACGTTGGAACCTTACATCCGCAGTACAACGATGAATCGGATAAGCCTGAAGGTAGCACGGCGAATCCGAACGTTTTCAACTTCTACGTTTACCTCCGTACGCATCCTTTACTGATCAGACAATACATCGCGTCTACCGCGCAAGATAAGAAGAAAGGCCACTCGGTAGTCATACCCGGATTCAGTTATGGCACCGAGACGAAAACCCAGCCTGACAAACAATTGACTCTGGAAGACAGCATTACACCTTTGGAAAGACAACTTTACTTCACTACGGCCCACGCACATTTCAAAGCAGGGTGTCCGGCCCTCGCCCTCGAGGTTTTATCGAAATTACCGAATAAAGTGATGGAGACGAACTGCGAGGACTCGCCAAGCGTTTTGAACAGTCCGAGCAAGGCGAGACCGCAGGACTTCCAAATAGACACAGGAATTATAAGTTGGGACGTTAGTACGAAAGTAAATGATACAGTGGAAACTATGGATTGGTCGGAGCCGGTTACAAAACAAACCGACGACGAGTTAGTATTAAATTGGGACGATGACGCTGAGAACGAAGACGGCGACAGCTCACCGTTAACCATGAAGCTAGATAAAAAAGAAACCAGCACTGATGTAAACGATCCAGAAAAAGATGATTCAGGCGTTAAATCGTCGGGACAGTTGGATATTATGGCGCAGCAGTTGAAATTCGTGGCCTGTTTAAAAATTTTAATGGAAGAATTGTCGACGCTGGCGACTGGGTTTGAAGTAGATGGAGGTCAGCTCCGATATCAGTTGTACGTGTGGTTGGAGAGGGAAGTGGACGCTCTTAAACAGCTCTGCAATTATAGCGTCAGTTCAGATGGAGATGTGAACAACGCTTCGGAATGTAAGTGAGAATTTGTTAATTTTCTTTGAACGTGAAATAACGATGATTATGTTTCAGACGAAGGTGGTATGGTAGACGACGTGCCACCGTCTAAGCCTGGTGAACAACCGACGTTACATGAAATATTAGTAGCCGAGAAATTAGATTTCGAAGCGAAAGTGCAACGAGCTGCCAAAAGGAAAAAATGGCTGAAAGGTATTCTGTTAACATTAGTAAGGATCGATTGGAAACCCTCGATTTATGTTACAAATTTCTGTCTACAGCAAACGAAACATTATTGCGGACGCTGCTGTCTTATTGCTCCCTCCACGGAGCATCTGGCGGTGGCTTAGCATCCGTAAGAATGGAGCTCGTCCTCCTACTGCAAGAATTACAGCAAGAGAAAACGCAACAGCAGTTACTTAGTCCGCTTCCGTTCCCGACTACTCTTCCTCTTCTCAGTGCCAGCGTCGCGTGCAACAAAACCGTCGTCGCTGATCCAGTCAGACACCTGCAAGTACGTACATCAGTTGAAATGAACTGAAATGCTCGCGAAGTATAGTATTCAACATGAAAGACTTGTTCAGTCCCTAGCCCACGATATGCTGCAGACGTTAGTAGAATATCGTAATCCACCGATGCCTACGAGGAACACGCATTACTGCGAAGTGTTCATAATGAGGGATTTGGCAGTCGCCTTGAGCGCTTGCATTTACCAATCGCTCTGCGACTCCGACACTTTCGTCATGAAACATCAACAGCCGGACAGGTGAGTTTAGAAGAATACAAAAGTTTCTGTGAACAATTCGAAATGACAAAGTTGTTGCTTCGCGTAGTTTCCCAGCATTTGCAGAGATCGAGACGTTCTCGGGAGGGCACTTGGTAGCGTCGAATCGACATCATCGGAGGTACTCGACGGACGACGGTGTTTGTATTACCACTTCTCCGTCCAAGTGGCCAGGCGTGACCAACTTGCGCGCGCTGTTGGCCCGTGAGAAGGACGAAGATACGCCGAAATTGAATATTCTTCTCTGCGAATCATTCGTAGCGACTTACATGAGTTTGGTTGTTTACGCGTTGTGGAGCTGCGACAGTCACATTCTTTATAGACTTGTGGGTCAGCATTTTGACAATAGCACCTGGTCTTGTCTGTTTGGAGGCGGAGTAAAGAAATTGCTACGCGTTGCGAGCACGAGTAGTCAGGTATACAGCTGTCTTCTTGTTTGTTTTATCTCATTGTCGCATTTTTTATAATACTTTTTATTCTATATTTAAGGGTGGAGGGAGCGGTTCGATAGACAAAGGAACTACTAATGGTGGCTCGACCGAAACGCAAAGCGCCGCGGGAGCCATGTGGAACACTATGACCTCGTTGACCAAGCAGCGTGTAAAACTGAACATGAAACTGTTGGGTCAGTTCACGTGTCAGCAGCCAAACATGAAGGAAGACAAACCGACGTATAGGGAACAATTCGTTTCACCTCAAATGAGCATGATATCCTACTTCTTAATGAAGGTGAGTTCAATTTTCAAGAGTCCCGATTCTATATCTGTTTTTCTCGATGCTGTAATACTTTCTTCTGTTCATTTATTAATACAGCCGCAAATAGATCGCGAGTACGCGGATGAAATCGATTACGATTCTTCCGATTCCGCGGTGTCGGATCTGGACTCCTCTGAGGAAGAGGAAGACGTGTTCGACACCAATTCGAAACCAAAGAATAAACCAAAGGACAATACAGAACACTCGAATCCAAACTCGTATAGTTGGTGTGTTATGCGATTAGCTATAGTGAAAATACTGCAAAAACAGCTTCAGGACTTCTTGAATGTCGCCGGCATAGAGATGCAAGGTATGCTGTTTTCATTTGCGAAATATCTCGTCCAAAGATACAAGTCAACGATTATTATAAATAATATATTTTCACATACAGAGTTGCCCGTGAATAGTCCGTTGATTCATGGGACATTAGCCGTGGTGGCACAATGGCAAGAAACGTTACGCGAGGAAGTGGACGGTAGAGGACCACCGCCGATCAATTACATCCCTGGTTGCGCACCAGATCCAGCTCCCACGCCGGGGAAACCGGCGATTCATAAATACCGGTCGCTACTCGAAAAGAGCAATACCCCGTTCAAGTAAGACCGTAAAGCTTGATCTACAGACACCCAATACGATTTCATCTTATTTAATCGTTCGTATCGTATTTTAGTACGCGTTTAGCATCGGCGGCGCCTGCAAATCGGTTGTGGTGCTACTTGGTGCGTCAAGAATCCGTGCAGGAGATATTTATCCGAGCCGTCTTCGGGAAACGTAGATCGCTGTCATCGATTCTCGAGAGCAACCAAGCCGCGATTGACAATTTGAATCGTGGAACAACCGCGGACGACAAAGGTAGCGATAGCGGAACCACCAGCTTGCCTGAGCCCGTTCGAATTATTCACAAGGAACAAGATAGTATCAGTGCCTTCTGTCTTAATCAGGTTCGCCAATTTCAATTGTACGATTTCGGTAACAATAAAAACTTTATAATGCTGACACATTATTATCGATGATTCAGGTGAACCCAGGGTTAATGGCTCTGGCCACTCCGCGAGAAGTGCAAGAGATGAATATATCGCTATTACTAGAACTTCCGTCCTGGTTGGAAGACGAGTGCGAATTCGATATTATTAATTTGAACAAACAGCCAGAACCCGAACCGGTGCAACCAACTAGTTTCTTAGTCATCCAGGTATACCATTAAAAATGTACAGAGTGTCCCAAAACTAGTGTAAGATATTGAAATAGGAGGTTCCTGACATAATTTTAAACAACATTTTTCTTAGCGAAAAAGTTGTCCGAGGCGTGGTTGAGTAGTTATTAACAAAAAACTCTTGAATAGTTATTAACAAAACAAATCAGAGTGCTCGGTTGGCGCGAGCTGCGAATCGGAATCGTTGGCTCGGATCCGGACGCTCGGCCTATCAACAATCTATCATTTCCTTATCCATTCCATTTGAATAACGATTAAATGTATTAATTGTTATTAATTTCCTTGCATTGTTATTCATGTAGTTTATTATTCGTCATTTTTTTAAAACGCTTCGTCTTGAACGGAGCGCTTGTTCACGCGTCCAAAGCCGGGCGTCCGGATTGGAACCTCGTGCCAACAGAGCGCTCTGATTGGTCGTGGTTTTTTGTTAATAACTCCTCAACCACGCCTCGGACAACTTTTCGCTAAGGAAAATGTTGTTTAAAATGATGTCAAGAACCTCTCACTTCAATATTTTACATTAGCTTTGGGAAATACGACTGTATTTCGCGAAATGTAAATTATGGTAAATCGTTGGTCTAATGTGAATGCGTTGACTGTATACAGACTGCAGCAGATCGACCGTTGCTTGCCCAAAGCCCGCAGACGAACAGCCCACAGACTCAATCGGGTATCGCCAGTCAAAGTGGAAGAGGAGCTAGCGTGGTAAGTGTCCCACGTGTTCGTAATTAGCGAAAGTGACTCGCATACTTAAACATTGAGCACTGTACAGTCGTATATTTGTCTTCTGAAATATTTATACTTTTACATGTATTGTGTTCCTACTTAAACCGAACCCAGATGTTTCTGAGTTACTGTCCGATGATCCTTTTTTCGTATGTAAATAATCGTGTGTTCTTTGAAACGAAAACGAAGAAGGAATAATGCCCCGATTGTCTAACGTTATACGGTAGCTCATGAGAGTGTCCAGACACCTTTTAAAACGGAATCACTTTTTTAATATTCGACCAAGTGATTCGAATTTTCTTTGGAACATTAGAAGGCTTAGAAATCCCATAGAAAATTATGTTGTTTGCTCGAATATTAAAAAAGTCATTCTGTTTGAAAGGTGTCTGAATACTTCTGTCAGCCACTACACTTCAGGAATGTTTGGGTTGAAAGAAAAGCGTATGAAGAGTAATATAACATGTAACGCTACAGTTATTATTTCTTTTAAATATTTCCAAGAACCGCTTCGCAGATCATTTGAAAGAAGAGATTCAAACAAAAATTCTATTATATCGATAATGTAATTTAAGGTCGTTTAAAGCGAGTTCCAATGCTTATTGTGTGACTAACGTTACTAACATTATACAAGTTGTTTAAATACCTTAATTAAGTGCAATTTGTACTCTGGAACGTGTGTCAAGAATATAAATGAGTATACTTCTTGTTCCCTGCTCTGAGAGCAATCGGAGGAATCGACCGTTGCATGACTTGTATACAAATTTGCACTATAAATCACCTTTCTTAAGATACACGATTCGAGCACGGTTGCCACGAAACTCTCTTCCTGCGAGAAATTCACGCTAAAGTGAACTATCACTATTCAGATCTCGAAATTTCTAAGTAAAATTTACAACATACTTTTCATTAGTTTAATAAAACGAATGAGATCTCGCAGGAAGCTGACTGTTGATAGCCGTGAAAATGTGTGATACCGAGTAGCCGACGCACTGGGTCGCGTCAAAGTAGCACATCTGGTGACAGAAACAATGTTCCTTGTTCAATGCTTGCCTAACGTCTAACTTGGTTTGCGTCTGACTGACGTCAATGACCTGGTGGCTCGTTCGCTCGCTCAGATGAAGGGGATGCCCGCTTTTCCTGGCTCCCACGACCTGCGTTTCTGTCAATTTGTTGCCGATAGGAGCAAACACTTGTTGCAACCGGTGAGATTAACTTCTAACAGACCCAATCATCTGTATGATACATCCCGGTATATACCATTCGTACCTAGCGCCGACTTTACATCCTATAATTCTTTATGTTCATCATCCCTTTCTCTCGTTTCATTCACCGTCCCTCCACGTTCTATTTCTTGTATTAACACTCTTAAACGTTGTAAACATCGGCATTACTGAATTTACAACGTGACTTGTTTAACGAATCCTACAATTTTGTATCGGTCTTATAGACAATCTCTTCATCGTCATCGTCATTCTCTCCGTTCCGGAGTTTTACGTTTTGCTTTTTAATTTAATTATCATAGATAAAAGCAGAACACATAAATCTTGCATGCTTGATTTTTCCTATAAGATTACTTCATCGAGCATTTTGTGTCATTTGATTGTTACCGCCTTGTATGTGTGCTTCTATTCAGATTATTTGTACCCTACGATCAAAGAATCATGCACTTTTATTTAAACCTCAAGCTGAGTCTGCTAGCTTTTCATCTTAATATTAGCAATTGCTCCTGTCTTGTGATTAGATACAATCTTTGTTGCAATCTGTATATGAAACTGAGAGATGAAACCTAGTGGACCCAACAGAGTAAGCATTAGGTTTTCGTTTCCTTCGAGTTAGAAAACCAACAAACGATATGAAGAATCTTAATGGCATGCGTTTTTGAAACGTAGAACCAGGCTGATTTAATACTAGGTTTATATGTACATATAGAAAAGTACAGACATATGTTCAGCGATATCTTCCCCAGTTCTCCGTTTTTGTTTTTTTTTTTTCTTCTCTCGTTGTATTCTGATGTACATGTGCGCTAAAGTTTATAGAGCTAACTTGATTTCTTCTCCCAGAGAAATTTATACATGTACGTACTGTTTGCGAATAACCGTTTAGCAATAATTTACACAGCTTCGATTTAATCTAATAATGCCTGACATTCTGTCCCGACAGATTCTGAAGCATAAAATCGACGGCGTCAGGAGAATCTCTTCGCATCCTCTTCTGCCATTATGTAAGCATATTATCAATTTATTGGATTTGTCTTTGGCACGTTCTGTAAGAATCATTTAAGAAGTTATTTTTTTTTTACTACTGGATAATAATACCTGTCGATGTCCGGACGAATAGATTTGACGGGCTCTCAGGATGGCTCCGTGTCTCTTTGGGAATGGGGGCATCAGACCGCTGTTGCGACTCCTAGACCATCGGGCACCTTTGCCAAAGTGACCCGAGTTCGATTCTCGCATCACGGTAACAAGTTCGGTGTCGCAGATTCCGATGGGCATCTCAGTCTGTTCCAAGTGGCCTGCAGAGAAGGAACGGCGCGACCATTCTTTGTAAGATGCTTTTTTATAAAGTAGTTATCCTCTCATTCTGTATCACTAATGTACTTGAATAATTGTTATGTCTTCCCACAGAATTATCAGTGCCATAGTAAGGTGACGGCCGATTTTGTCTTCCTTGGTGCCTGCAGCTTGATTGCCACTGCCGGTCATGGTTCCGAAGGACGTAACGTAGCGCTTTGGGATACTCTACTTCCGCAAAATAAATCTCTCATTCAAGGTTCGTATCATCTCCCTTGTATTACGTCGAGGATGTAGGAAAGGCAATTTATCAGATTGTTTCTTATTCTGTTAGGCTTTATGTGTCACGAGCAAGGAGCTAGCTCGTTAATACTTGCACCTCAACATCAGCTTTTGATCAGCGGTGGAAAGAAAGGCGACATCAATATATTTGATGTACGGCAACGACAACAGAGGCATCGTTTCCAGGCTCATGAATCGGCTATCAAGTGCTTGGCTCTCGACCCGCACGAAGAATTCTTTGTCAGTGGAGCTGGTGACGGTGATATTAAGGTAACAATTTTTACCAATGTGTGGAAGAATAAAAAAACAGCTTTATTAATGTACGTGAGAATTAACTATTATATTTGAATGTCTCTGGTCAGGTATGGGGACTAACTGCCCATTCTCTGCTTTATTCTTTCCCCGGGGAGCATCCACGATCTAGTTTCTTTAAAAACATCGGACAGGTAAGTTAATTATTGTTAAAAAAAACCATTCAATATTTATATGGTACCATGATGTAAAAATATAATGCTGTTTGCATCTTCCATTCGTTGGCCATATTGGAAGTACGATGACCTATTGTTTAGTCCAAACACGCATATATATTACACTCCGAGAACTTAATTTTTGATATGTTTACGATTTTAAAATTCGCTCTGTTTTAATATGAAGCGTAATTGGTTAGAAATGCAAAATGGCCGATGAGTGGAAGCGTCCATGATTAATTGTTCAAATGGATGCGCAAGAACACACTTTATGTTTTTATATCATGATATGGTACATAGAATTGTAATTAACAATTCGTTTGCAGGGCGTAACGCAATTGCACGTCGATCCTGCTGGCCGTTTATTTTCATGCGGCGCGGACGGTTCGATGAAAGTGCGTCAGCTGCCGGAACGAGATTGCGTCGTGCACACTTTATACTAAACTAGTTGAAGAGCATCAAGATGTTCCGTTAGGTAAATAAAAATAAGTTCGTTCGCTTATAAAACGAATGCAAACTACCGCTAAAATCATAAACGCTGAGATATGAGAATCGCGTGCATACGTTCCTTATTAAACTCTTTCTTACGCAAGACCGCATAAGGAACTTATCGTAGATAAAAATTCGACGTTCAAGTTATCGAGCACGCCTGTTTTTGTTTTTGCCTTAAGAAACTGACCACACACGGCGATAATGAAAAATATACGAGAAAATAATTATAATCATCGATGTATTTAAAGTATTAAAAAAAAGAAGAGTCATTCAGCTGATAGTATGTTTAAAATTGAAACTTATTTTCTGTTTTTCTTCTGTTTAGAAACGCAGGCTTAAATTGCAGATTGTTGAAAGTTTCCTTGATTTACCGCGGCGATTGTTGTTCCTTTGTAGAGAATTAAAGTTAGACAAACGAGCCAAAACTACAATCGAGCTGTTAATTATATATGAGTATTAAACATACATGTATTATGTTGTTTTTGCATTTGCAAATCTAGTATTGTACAATTAACTTTTCGTCGTACGGAGAAGACGTAGCCCTATTTATTTACATCGTGGCGGAATATATATATATATT
>NW_017168598.1:70565-80186 GCF_001652005.2 Ceratina calcarata | reverse complement strand
GTACCATGATGTAAAAATATAATGCTGTTTGCATCTTCCATTCGTTGGCCATATTGGAAGTACGATGACCTATTGTTTAGTCCAAACACGCATATATATTACACTCCGAGAACTTAATTTTTGATATGTTTACGATTTTAAAATTCGCTCTGTTTTAATATGAAGCGTAATTGGTTAGAAATGCAAAATGGCCGATGAGTGGAAGCGTCCATGATTAATTGTTCAAATGGATGCGCAAGAACACACTTTATGTTTTTATATCATGATATGGTACATAGAATTGTAATTAACAATTCGTTTGCAGGGCGTAACGCAATTGCACGTCGATCCTGCTGGCCGTTTATTTTCATGCGGCGCGGACGGTTCGATGAAAGTGCGTCAGCTGCCGGAACGAGATTGCGTCGTGCACACTTTATACTAAACTAGTTGAAGAGCATCAAGATGTTCCGTTAGGTAAATAAAAATAAGTTCGTTCGCTTATAAAACGAATGCAAACTACCGCTAAAATCATAAACGCTGAGATATGAGAATCGCGTGCATACGTTCCTTATTAAACTCTTTCTTACGCAAGACCGCATAAGGAACTTATCGTAGATAAAAATTCGACGTTCAAGTTATCGAGCACGCCTGTTTTTGTTTTTGCCTTAAGAAACTGACCACACACGGCGATAATGAAAAATATACGAGAAAATAATTATAATCATCGATGTATTTAAAGTATTAAAAAAAAGAAGAGTCATTCAGCTGATAGTATGTTTAAAATTGAAACTTATTTTCTGTTTTTCTTCTGTTTAGAAACGCAGGCTTAAATTGCAGATTGTTGAAAGTTTCCTTGATTTACCGCGGCGATTGTTGTTCCTTTGTAGAGAATTAAAGTTAGACAAACGAGCCAAAACTACAATCGAGCTGTTAATTATATATGAGTATTAAACATACATGTATTATGTTGTTTTTGCATTTGCAAATCTAGTATTGTACAATTAACTTTTCGTCGTACGGAGAAGACGTAGCCCTATTTATTTACATCGTGGCGGAATATATATATATATTTTTAATAGTTTTCCTCATGTAAAAAGAAGAAAGAAACATTTAACACAGGAATATAACTGCGTAGCATTCGGTACTGTAAATTGACACGAGGAAAATTGCTGGATTGAATATATTTATTGATTCATTGCATAATTTGTACGATAGTAACGATTAAAACGCGATGAGATTAACCGTTCGAGACGGGAAAGGAGAATAATCATGTTATGAATGTATACTTGCAACTACTTTTCGTGTGTGTATATACATATACTACATGCATTATCGAAATTAAAGTTAAACAATCTTCGTTAAATATTCTAATTGCAATGAAAGGTACTTAGTGTTTACTGAATTTATTTCAAAGACAAACTAAGGTATGTTGTTCATGTACATATGTAATCAGTGGAAAGAATAAAGTAATATAAAGAATAAACTATTAAATATGGTCTTGAATGAATCATTCTTTAAATGCATTCATGTATTTCACGTAGCTTTACATTTTCCATCTTATATAAATTACATTTTCAGAGTAGTTAATAACATTAATATACCTCGACATGTAAGTGCTAGAAGTGTACAGCCTAAGGCCGACAGCGTTCCAAAAATCGTGGATAAAGACACACTTCACGTATGTGGTATCTGTTCAACAGCCAACAGAGAAATCTTTCCAGGCCCAATCCGTATCCACCGTGTGGACAACTTCCGTACTTCCGCTGAAGAGATTATAAAATAAATTGTTACACGTACGGTGACTCCCAGAACGAAGAGGAGTTTGACCGTAGGAAGGAAGAAGAAACAAGTTCAGAAACATTAATCGAGGATTTAACGAAGAAGAGTAATGTGGAAAACCACTGTACGATCAAAGTGAATGTTAGACAACAAGAGAATGCAAAAAACGTTTACCTGATCCGTGTACCAGTAGTACGGCTTCGGATCAATGTTCGCATTTGCGTAACCCTGTAATAGTTCGTCGTGATCCCAAATACGCATAGAACCGCCAACAATTTCGCCTACGTTCGGTAAAAGTACATCTACCGACTCCGTAAGACGTCTGTCTTCAGGGCAACGTTGCATATAAAACGATTTAATTTCCGCAGGGAACCTGCATAGCATTATCGGCTCGTTTATCGCGTCAGTCATTTTCCTTTCGGGCATCTCTGGAATGTCCTACGATCAAAAGTTGATATTAAATCGTCTTATCAAATTGCTCATTCGAACAAGTTTGTTGAACGTACTTCTCCGAATTCATAAAATGTTCCATCCTCTTTAGTGATGTTGTTGGCCCGAAGATATTCGATAGCTTCGCTGTAATCCATCCTCTTAAATGGCCTCTTGGGTACTTGGAAGTTGGGATTCAATTCGTAGACGAGGTGACCGAGCGGCGACTTGAGAACACGATCGACGACGTCGCATATCAAGTCTTCTAACCGATCCAGCAACTCGTCGAACGTAATAAACGGACATTCCCCTTCTATGTGCATGTATCTAAAAATTATACATCAGTTTCATAGACGCAAAGTTCATTATCATTCGATATAACGAAAGCAGAGGTATTTTTATAATTACTCTGCAAGATGCCTTCTGGTCCTTGATTGTTCTGCCCTATAGGACTGTACAATACAATATACATCGCCCATTGCTGGAATGCAAGTCTCCAGATACAGTTGCGAGCTCTGTGTCAAGTACGCTTCTTCTCTAAAATCGGTTTCTCGGATTTTAATTAAATAAAATTAAGAACGAGAAGAGACGTTATGATTCACTTACCCAAAATAATCTAACTTAAATAATGTTGATCCACCTTCTACTTGTGTTTGTACTAACGTTGGTGGTGTTACTTCGTAGTACCCTCTATCCTTGTAATGGCTTCTGAATGCCTCCGTTAATACAGATCTCATCATTAATATGCGAGACGTCTGCAAGTATTAAATACAGCTCTCAGTTATTCTTAATTAAAGAAAATTCGTGTTTTCTTATATATAATATAGTTATTATCGTACATTTTCACCACGAATCATTATGTGCCTGTTATCCAGCTGCACATCGGGAAGGGCTTCCTCGTTTAAAATGGAATCTGCACCTCCGGGAGGTGCAGCTCCTATCAGTTTCCAATAATCAACATTCAATTCATGTCCACCTGGAGCCTAAACAAAAGTAACAACTAAAATTCGAAATTTTGTTTAAAAAATTCAGTGAGTAGAAATTATATGAAAAAAAAATGGAACATTTATTATATCTTACAGTTTTTCCTTCTGGTACGATCTTGAGAGTTCCAATAATTTCTATAGAAGCTTCTGTGGACAAAGTAAGTGCATCGTACGTCTGGCATAAAGTGTCAGTAAGCACACATTGGACAAAGCCTTCACCTTCTCTCCCGTGTACCCTTTGTCTCGCTCGTCTTTATCCTTCTTCATCCGACAATTATATCCTTTGTCAAATCGATAAACGATATGCTAGAAAACTCTTAATACAAACAGGAATTGTTTGATCTTTCGGTCTCTTCAAACATCCTTTATATAGGAGTACGTTTTATGTACAATACTATTACTTTGATACTTAAGATCTATTGGGAATCTGATACTGATAGAAACATTTTTTGTTTGTTTGTTTGTTAAAGATCACAAAATGGGTTGCTTCGGCAGTAAAGATAAGCTCAGCAAAGAGGACATGGATTTCCTCAAGTCGCACACGAGGTACGACGAGGCCACCATAAAGGACTGGTACAAGGGATTTAAAGTAAGTTCAGCTCCGTTCTGTGGAAGCGTTATCTTCTTGATAGCGAGATGGAAGAGATTTACGAATGGTTTCTCTTTGCTTTTGGTTGCAGCAAGATTGCCCTAACGGTAGACTAACGCCAGCAAAATTTGTTGATATGTATAAAACATTCTTCCCATCCGGAAATGCAGAGGAATTCTGCGACCACGTGTTCCGGACATTTGACATGGACAAAAACGGGTACATCGATTTTAAGGTAATTCGTTCTTATTTGCATTTTCATTTAAAATGAGTCAATGTCAACATGGATATTCTGGTCACTTTCGTTTCTGCAATTATTTGTACATAAGTGTTTATCGTTAAATAAGCTCAGCGGTAAATTGATAAGACTTTATTAAAAGTATGGTGGCAGCTGTGGCATACGTTTTAAACGAGCGTGGCGAGAAATTGTATTCATAGCTGACTGTGTGTGTGTATGTTAGAATATAAAGGATGACGTGAGGCTGTCCAAGCATTGTTACAAATACAATACGCTTCGCTAACGCGATATATTCTATGGATCGTTCCATATTCGCTGCGAATAATAAACTCGATAAACTTGATTTTATGAAAGACCAGGCCTTTGTGAACGATGTGTATACATATGTATGTATATATATATATAGCTATCCAAGATAATTGTACAAATATAGAAGCCGATTAATTTATACTTAATTTTCTATTTATCTAAAGAATTCATTAGTGCATTTCGTTTTGTTAGATTAACTTGTTTGCACATATAAGACGTACATACGTACCTCGTTATAACTGTTAACCTAAGAATTATAGTGAATATATTGAATAGCATAACGAGGATTTAACGTAAGTAAATATGCAGCTCTAATAATCCCGAGAAGCCTAATTTCAATCTATGCTGAAATTAATTATCGCGAATATATTTTTTATTCTCGAGGAAGAACTGTTTTTATCAATCCTGTTTTATTAATAAGAATTACTAATTAGAATGCGATGCGATTTATGTAGAATTACTCTCTGATCTTAATTCTGATTTAAGAATTATTCTTGATTTTTCAGACTGCAATCATGCTACGGTTCACGAGTAGAAGATTATGTTCCGCACAATTGTTAAACAAAACAGCAACAAAAGTAGATAACAAACATGCAAGGAGCCTGAATCTATTGGAATATCAGAGCAAGGAATTGTTGAGAGATTGTGGGGTGTCCGTGCAGAATTTCGCAATCGTCGACGATTTAAGTAAAGCTAATTCTGCTCTGGAACAACTGCGTTAGTATTTACATTCATAATTAATTCATGTTACATTAAATGTCCCAATTTCTGTTCCATTCTGCCCTTTTCTTCTGTAATTAAATTAAGCCAGTGAGTAGAAATTTGAATATTTACCTCACTACATTTTACAATTTTTGTGTTCTTTATTTATCCACCCTTTATTTCTTGTAGAATACATGAATAACGTGTTTCATTAAATTCTTATAGATGCATCTGAGTACGTAATAAAAGCACAAGTATTAGCAGGAGGTCGTGGTAAAGGATGGTTCGATAATGGATTTAAGGGAGGGGTACATCTTACAAAGGAGTAAGTATGAGAATAAATTGAACTGCAGATACATTTAAGCACAAAATTAATGTACAATGAAGTTGTTAGATCCAATATTAAAAAAGTTATTCTATTTTGAAGCATGCCTAAATATTAATGGGAGTCAGTAAACTGCATAAACCTAACAGAAATCTGAACCTCATCTGAGTTAATTCTCTCCAGCTTCATGTTTATTTCTTATTTCTCACGAACAACGTAAAAGATTCTGTGGGTTGACGGGAGTCAATACCGTAGATTCATAGACTGAAGTCTCATTTCTTATATTGTTCTGAAGAAACAGGAATAGAATAGAATGATTACAATCACGGTGGAGTACAAGCTAACATTCCCGTTGTTTCGCAGTAGAAAAGCTGTATTAGACGTCGTGAAAAATATGCTAGGCCATCGGTTAATAACGAAACAAACGTCCAAAGACGGGATTTTAGTACAGAAAATAATGATCGCCGAATCGGTTTCCATAGCTCGGGAAACGTACGTCTGTATTTTGATGGACCGGACCCATAACGGGCCAGTGTTAATCGCCTCGCCGTCGGGAGGCATGGACATTGAAAGTGTTGCTGAAAACAGTCCGAGTTTGATTAAGACCGTGCCTTTGGATATTTATTTCGGGATTGACGATGACATAGCGAGGGACGTTAGCGACTTTCTTGGATTCAAGGACCCAGACTTGCAACAAAAGGCAATCTGCGAGCTGAAGAACCTTTGGAAATTGTTCGTGGACATCGACGCGTTGCAAGTTGAGATTAACCCGTTGGTAGAGACCACCGATAAGAGAGTGATTGCCGTCGACGCGAAAATATCTTTCGACGATAATGCACAGTTCCGGCAACAAGATTTGTTTAAATTGGAGGACGGCGAGGAGAAGGATCCGAGAGAAGCGGAAGCGGCTAGGTTTAATTTAAATTACATTGGAATGGACGGAGATATAGGATGCTTAGGTAAACCGGAAGTCTCGTTTGAAGAGATAGAAAAGTGGAATAATTATTATATATTTATATATTTAATTAGTTAACGGCGCTGGTTTAGCCATGGCTACTATGGACATAATTAAATTGAACGGTGGAGCACCAGCAAATTTTTTGGACGTGGGTGGAAACGTTAAGGAAGATCAAGTTTATCAAGCATTCAGAATCCTTAGTGAAGGTATATAATGACTTCGTCTAATGAATGTATTCAATGGAAGATTGAAGAAATTACTGTCGTCTAAATACTTCAACGTTTCTAGATCCAAAAGTAAAAGTAATTCTCGTAAACGTGTTCGGAGGCATAGTGAACTGTACTACAATAGCAAAAGGAATAATATCAGCCTCGAAAAATTTGAAACTAAAAATTCCATTGGTCGTCAGACTGGAAGGTAGGTAAACTACTTAAGGATGTATTGGCTATACAGTCAATCCCAAAAGTTTATGCACTTTAGAAAAGCATTTTTTAAAAAGAAATCATACGTCGGAAGAACATTGCTAATAATAAACAACAAAAAAAATTTTTCGATTTTTCCGAGATTTTTCCCAGGGGTACCCCTTCAAATTTGGCAAAATTTTCGTTTTTTGTGAATAACTTCGAAACCGTTGGAGATACGGGAAAATTGCATGAAACCTTTCCTGTAGAGGACGACGAGATCTACAATTTCCATGTAAAAAGTTTTCGCTAGCATCAATAGTTACAGAGTTATTTGCAAAAAACTGTTTTTTCGTTTTTCGTCAATAACTCGTAAACTATTAATGGTAGCGAAAACTTTTTACATGGAAATTGTAGATCTCGTCGTCCTCTACAGGAAAGGTTTCATGCAATTTTCCCGTATCTCCAACGGTTTCGAAGTTATTCACAAAAAACGAAAATTTTGCCAAATTTGAAGGGGTACCCCTGGGAAAAATCTCGGAAAAATCGAAAAATTTTTTTTGTTGTTTATTATTAGCAATGTTCTTCCGACGTATGATTTCTTTTTAAAAAATGCTTTTCTAAAGTGCATAAACTTTTGGGATTGACTGTATAGCCAATACATCCTTAAAAGGAATTATAGGTACGATAATTATATTGAGAACTTAAATTATGTTGTTAATTAGGCACGAACGTGGAGGAAGCGAAGCAGCTTGTCAAAGATAGTAACTTGCAAATTGTTACTGCGACCGATTTGGACGAGGCTGCGAAGAAGGCGGTTCATTCTGTGAGCATGTAAATTAAACATATATTTACGATTTTTATCAACGGTTGAAAGTCTGCAGAATTCTTATCCTCAAGTAAAAGAAGAAATATAGGTGAAAGGGTTTGTGTGTGACTGTGAGAAATGAAAGATACGAAAGACTAATCTGTTTTACGTCCTAAATAAATAAACGAGAAACTAGGGGAACTGATTAGTTATATTGTTGTACAATTTTGTAATTTTGTAAAAGATTCGAGAATCTATTAAATCATTTTTCATAGAAAAATATAATGTGTAAGTTTATTTCTCGTCCTGTATTATATTACATTATATTACATGCTAATATATTTATACAACTATATAAATATATTAATTATTATAATTACAAAAACGACGTGTTATTTAATAATGGATACAATTATTTTTCACGTAAACAACAATAAATATTTGAAATATATACACAAGTGTTTGGAATGTTAACTACAAAGATTCATCCATAAATGGAAACAGCAAGCATTAACAAAACCTTCGATTAAGTTGTATGTGTCTTCCACGCAATATGGGGTGTTAATCAATTCTTCTGACTTCCGATAGACCGCATAGAGATCCTGAAAATAAAAATCAATATCAATTAACAATTAGCTTCCAAATAAAACGAAATTCTCTGATTAAATTTTAATGAAGCATGCAAAGAAGCTTGCGAAGCTTCTGAAACGTACCCCTCTTGTGGCATGAAGATCTATCGTTAACATCATAAAAACTTGATAGTAGCTGGGATGCAATACAAGCAAATGGGTGACATTTCCATCCGGTGTATTAAAAATCTTATGATTCTCCTGATATTTATTCTGGAGAACCTTCATCAGAGCCTGGTACCACGCGATAGGTTGATTCAGGAACGTTTTTAATCTCGCATCTATATTGGACAGTGGCTCGACCTTCGCCAATTCGCATAACTCCATAAATTCACCGTAATTCATGGTAGACTTGCTGTCTAATAATTTATTCCAGAGCAAATGCGTTCTACACTGCAACGCACCTTTATTAATCATTTGAATTATACTGGAACGAGCCTCGTTCGCTTTCAATGCAATCGTCCTTTGCATCGATTGCTCGTGCGAGGAATAGTAACCCAAATAATTGATTGATTCCTGTCGGATTTGTATCGAACTCGTTTCCGAACTCTTCGACACGTTTAAATTCCGAGAGAAGAGAGAATTGGGAACCGGCGGTGGCACCGGCGCGGTACTATTCCCGCAATTAACGGTTTGAGATTTATTATCGTTTAAATTCGGTTTCGGTTCTTGGCAACTAGGATTTTCGGCAGTAATTTCTTTGCTAGAACTCTTCGATTTCTCAACGTTATGCACGGTTTGGAATTTACCCAAAGTGCTGTAGTTCTCCATGTCCCTCTTCGGGTATACCTCACGTTTACTGGTCAGTATTAAATAATACTTTAAACCAATTTCCATCTTCTCAATTTGAGACAGTAAGGAGACGATGAGTACTACTTCGAAATCGTTCGATTCTGGTCTTGATTCTTGTGAATCGAGGGAATCTATTAGGGGTAATCGATTTAGATTTACCAATACGTGCTCGGTGGCTTCGGGATCGTGGCTAGGCTGTCTCATTTCTAAAGCCACCATGTTGTACAGATTGTAATGGGTAAGTAAATACGAATAAAGAGTGCGGCCAGAGATCGGTAGATTTGGAATGGTTATTGTATCTGAAACGATAAACCATCAGCTTGATTAAGACCGTGCCTTTGGATATAATGGACATAATTAAATTGAACGGTGGAGCACCAGCAAATTTTTTGGACGTGGGTGGAAACGTTAAGGAAGATCAAGTTTATCATACATTCAGAATCCTTACTGAAGGTATATAATGACTTCGTCTAATGAATGCATTCAACGAAGATTGAAGAAATTACTATCACCTAAATACTTCAACGTTTCTAGATCCAAAAGTAAAAATAATTCTCGTAAACGTGTTCGGAGGCATAGTGAACTGTACTATAATAGCAAAAGGAATAATATCGGCTTCGAAATATTTGAAACTAAAAATTCCATTGGTCGTCAGACTGGAAGGTAGGTAAACTACTTAAGGATGTATTGGCTATAC
>NW_017168598.1:58671-69465 GCF_001652005.2 Ceratina calcarata | reverse complement strand
GATAGAAAAGTGGAATAATTATTATATATTTATATATTTAATTAGTTAACGGCGCTGGTTTAGCCATGGCTACTATGGACATAATTAAATTGAACGGTGGAGCACCAGCAAATTTTTTGGACGTGGGTGGAAACGTTAAGGAAGATCAAGTTTATCAAGCATTCAGAATCCTTAGTGAAGGTATATAATGACTTCGTCTAATGAATGTATTCAATGGAAGATTGAAGAAATTACTGTCGTCTAAATACTTCAACGTTTCTAGATCCAAAAGTAAAAATAATTCTCGTAAACGTGTTCGGAGGCATAGTGAACTGTACTATAATAGCAAAAGGAATAATATCGGCTTCGAAATATTTGAAACTAAAAATTCCATTGGTCGTCAGACTGGAAGGTAGGTAAACTACTTAAAAAGAATTATAGGTACGATAATTATATTGAGAACTTAAATTATGTTGTTAATTAGAATTATCTGAAACGATAAACCATCAGCTTTCGTGATTCACGTAGTACAAAAATTGCCATATTCTACTCACCACTGTATATAAGATTTCTCGCATAATTCGGTGCTTTGCTATAATATTTATTAAAATCATCAAGAAAATTAATCAGGTGATATCCCTGCTCCATCGATCCACTCCTAGCAATGTACGAGTGTATGCAACGCAAATGAAAATCGTACGTGAACGAATGCAGGTGCATGTTGATTTTTATTTTATCACAAGCGTCCACAAAACTCAGCATGAACTGTAATAAAGATTTCGATTAATTAATTGCGACGAATTTAATACAGATTGTATAATAAACTCACTTGATTAACTGAGGCGCTGGTAGTTTTCGTTTGAAGCCGGCTGCACTCGATGATATTTAATTTAACAATGAAAAATGGTTCCGACAATTGAATCTCAAAGAGTAGAACACCTCCAAGCATCAACTTCTTCAGATAATAAGATTGTTGCTGCGCTTGTCCCTCCGAGCTGAAAAATCAGTTACATATTTCTCAGCCTCTTTAATTCTATATATATACTGACAAAATAAATAAATAAAAATTACAATAAATTAATAATATTTCTACAGTAGAATCATCACTCACTTCTTCATCTCAACGTCCACAGAACAAAAACCGAGGAAATGAAGGTACTCCCTGTATTCTTTTAACATCGATTCGCATAATTCTCGATGCCATTTCTCATTTGGTTCATCCTGTCCTTTATGCTTCTCTTGATGGCAGTTGTTCAACGTTGATTGTTCCGCTGCTGTGGTTAACGAATGATCTCTCGTCGCGGCGGATTGTAAGCGCCACGATGGTAGAAACAATAATGGTGTATGACAGAAATGAATTATACGAGAATATTGTTTAAACGCGGTGAGAGCAGCAGTAGAAATTGGTATATTAGGCACGACATTCCTGTCTGGCCACATCGCACATAGTTTACTTAGATCATCTGAAAATGAAAAAAATATTTATAAAATACTAATTTCATAGATGAAGAATTCATGGCATTAATACCTTTGACTTTCTTTTCTTTATTTCTCAATTCCTGCAATTCATTAACAGCTTTTGCGATCGGATCTACGTTCCCATAATGCGAATTATGATAGCTGTTATCACTACATTTCACATCTCTCATTACTTCGTTCCATGAATATTTCATATTCATGCTCTGCCCTTTGCTACTACCTTTGTTCCAGTCTTTACCGATCTTCTCGAATTTCGTTAAACCTTCGATTTCTATCACGTGCGAACTGTTCTTGTGATTCGGTCTGTGACTGAATATGCCTAATTTCTGCATAGTGACGTTCGTGAAAAAGCTCGATCTAGATGACAGCCAAGAGCCTAAGCTCGTTGTCTGCTTGATTATCTTTTCAGACTTCTCCTTCGACCAGTGGTACATGTATAAAGTTACTTTGTCGCTCTGCACTTCAGCGATCAATATTCCTTGCCTTGATAAGAAGCCTTCCTTAACGAAATTCGAATCTAATATCAAAGGATTGAATTTTTGTAAGAGTTTCTGATCTTTCGGTACTAACGATTCCGTTTCGTTGGTATTACTAAACGATGGCTTCCGCTGTTCGAAATTCCTAGCTATTAAAATACACTTTGTAAAGACTCCTTGCATATCTTTTTTATAATCCCATGGTATGTATGTTGGAACTTCGGCTTTCTTCTTTGATTCTTTCTTCCGTTCAGTGGATTTCGATACCATCGCCTGTTCGTCTAACTCGAATTTTTCCACAAACGGTTGCCTGCTTTTTAATACAAAAGCCTTGAACGAGGTGTTTGAGGATTGACTTTGAATAATGTTTTCTAATTCTATGATTATCGTTCCTATGGCGTGTCTAGGGTCAATAATGACCTCGTGCTTTTTTACTGACGGCACACCTATGTCTAGTGCGAATCTGAACCATTTTGGCAGAGTAGAACAATATATGTCGCTCAATTTTTCACCTCCTTCAGCTTCCATCGATTCTGCTTTACTTGCATTTTGTTTTTCTTCATTTTTTATATCTTTGTTTTTAGTAGATTGTTCTTCTTCTTTTCTATTACAATTCTCTTCGTCCTTTCCATGTTTCTCTTCACCTTTCTTTGACCCGCTGGTTTTAAGGAATTTCTTTTCATGCTTGGCCGATCTCTCTTCGTTTCTCATAAGTTTCTTCTTTTCTCTCACAGAGCTCTGTTCGTTCTTAATGCCCTTTTCATTCCCGACAACTTTCTCTTCACTTTCGTCAGTACTCTCTTTACTGCCTTTAATTTTATCCTCTTCGACGTGATGATTGATCTTTTCAGAAAACGGAGCCGCTAGGAATTTGTACTCAGTGACCAAGTCCCAGACGGAATGTTTCACTGCTAAAATTAATTTTCCTGAAAGCGATTCCAAGTTCACTTTCCCCTGTTTCCAAATTTTGAACTTAATCGAACTGTCCGAATTTTTGACACTCTTCTCCGAGATCGAAGTCGAGACTATTTTCTCAAAATCTTCCAAATCCATGTCTAAGAAACACGAACTCTGTTTGTAAATCGTATCACCAGGCACCGACGAATTGAGGCCCATAACTGAATCATTCATCTTTAATGCAGAATTCTCAGCCGATTGATCTGCCGTTGTAGATCCGCAATCTGTAACTCGGTTGCTCACCGCTGACAAAGCAATAACAGCAATCCCTTTGTTACCACTAGAATGGCTTTGATTATACAGGAAAATGTTCTCATTATCCAATTCCGAGTGGTCTCGAAAACGACATTCGATTCGATCCGTGTACTTCGGAATGTATAAGAATTGAAGAATATTTTGCTTCAAATAGAATTCTAAAGCGGAGATATAAGGTAGACAATGTTCGCCGATGGTTAATTCTATAATGGATTCAGGTTGCGTCGGTGGCTGGACAAAACAAACGTCGGCTGGTGTTAATTTACACATCGGATTCCTGGCTAACATTACAGATAGAACTTCTAGTACAGCGTCGTCTAATCGGTTCTGTAAAACCTGAACCAGGTCGTGCTTTACTTCCGGGCCAGCCTCGGATATCCCGTGGACCATAAGCACTATAGAATCCTCGGAGTCTTTGTTCAAAACGTTCGACTGTTTTTCGCTGAAGGAACGAACTCGTGGACGCGTATCGCTAGAGTTGTTGTTACCCAAAGTCGTTTGCGATAGAGAAACGACGCTGTTGCTTCGCGATACGAGAAGCTGTTCGGAGTCGTCCGATAGATTCGATTGAAGGGACTTGTTGTTGGAGATTTGTTCGTGGAGACGGAGATAAAACACGTTCTTGTTGTTCTCTTGGTAAACGAACATATTACTGCGATTTGTCACTGCGAATCTATTGGCAGACAGAAACATTAGTACAATAAATTAAATTCTGCTTGTAAAATTGAAGGCTTGACTAATTGGTAAGTTTTTCAGACGTACCTGTTCAGTACGCCGTGTAAAGCTTTGATTCCTCTGGACAGCCCCGGTCTTCCAGGTCCTGTCTTCAGTCTAGGGTGCAATCTGAAGGTAAATTTCCATACGACTCTGCATTGAAACATCCCCGGTGTAAAATTCTGCGTTCCCTCTTTACTTTTAAGAACGCTGAGAGTTTCCTTCCTCGCCTCGGTTCTCCAATTAAAATCCTCCATGCTGTTGTAATCCTCAGATTCTAATAACTCTGAACATTTACTCGTCTTGTGAAGGTTTTGGAGTAACAAGTACTGATTCACTCGACGGCAAATACTTTTTATTTGAGTGATCAAAGTGTTCTGGGTTTGGTTGTAAGTGAGAACTTCCGGCGAGTCGATTTCCAAAAATCTGTTAATAATAACTGATGATGATAAAAGATATTTAACAGGCAATAAGAGCGACTTACCTACAGTGAAAGTAGACATTCACAAAATCGTTCTCTACGCTGAGAATTAACCAAAAGTTTGGCAACGAATTCTCACGTTTCTCAAGCTCGACCAACCATGAACATTCATTCTTGAAATCATCGAAATCTATTTTTCTTAAATGCCTCGAATTTTCATCTTGACCTCTTTCCTGTTTTGGCATACTGTCCGCGAGATCGCCTTTCAATTCTGGTCTTTCTCTATTATTTCTCACTTTTTCTAAGTAATAGAAGTTTCCTTTTTCCCTCAACCAATATTCGCAAATCTCCAATTTCTTCAATTCATTTATGAACTTCGGTTTACTTTCCTCGGAAGAGAAAACGAAATTCAACGGGACCTTCTCGAATTTACAACTAAATTTGTCTGCAGACTCGAAAACATGATTTATAACGAATTTCAAAATCTCATCGTCGACGATATTTTTATCTAAAAACGCGGTGGCCGTTTCGTCTTTTAAAATCCATTCGATGTCCTCCTTTAAATTATTTATAACATTATTCTGTCCTGAATTCAAATAATTCATCTTCTTCAAATAATTCATCTTCCCCTCTTTCTCGAAGATATCATTCTTTATATTATCCTCCAGATATTTCTCGGAAACTTCTTTCGGCAAGTTCAAAGAAATAATGTCCAAAGTGATTTTCAAATCAGACAGTTTCGAATTTAAAATATCGTCTTTCTCAGCTTCTTGATTTTCCAGCTTTTCCAGAATTTCGAAAAAACAAGTTGGCAAATTTTTTACAGGGACCGTAGTTAATAACGAACGATGTTTTAAACGAATCGAGCAGCTCAATTGTAAAAATAAGGGTTGAGAGGTTTTCGTTTGAAAATCAGTATTCAACGGTGGCCACGATGAATTTCCTAGAAATAATAATAATAATAATGGAAACTATGCAGATTTATAATTGTCTNCTGTCCTGAATTCAAATAATTCATCTTCTTCAAATAATTCATCTTCCCCTCTTTCTCGAAGATATCATTCTTTATATTATCCTCCAGATATTTCTCGGAAACTTCTTTCGGCAAGTTCAAAGAAATAATGTCCAAAGTGATTTTCAAATCAGACAGTTTCGAATTTAAAATATCGTCTTTCTCAGCTTCTTGATTTTCCAGCTTTTCCAGAATTTCGAAAAAACAAGTTGGCAAATTTTTTACAGGGACCGTAGTTAATAACGAACGATGTTTTAAACGAATCGAGCAGCTCAATTGTAAAAATAAGGGTTGAGAGGTTTTCGTTTGAAAATCAGTATTCAACGGTGGCCACGATGAATTTCCTAGAAATAATAATAATAATAATAATGGAAACTATGCAGATTTATAATTGTCTTCAATTTGATGGTCGAAAAATAAATGAATATAATTTATTACAACTTTACCTTTTCTATTAATATTCCCATCAAAAATTAAATTTTCTAAATCATCATCACTGTCCGATTTCTGCATTTCTCCCAATTCCTATATATAACATCAGACTGAATAATTTTCAACATCTTATAATTATTAATTATATTTTAAACATACCGTGTCGTTCTCAGTTTTCGACGGCGCGCAGTAATAAAATTCTGGATGAGCCGGAACAGGCCTGAACGCCACTCCGATGATCCTCTCAAATTTCTCTTTAACTAATTCATGCAACTGTTTAACTCCATCGCAGTCCTTCGTTCCCGATTTACTCAAACGATCCTCGTCTTCCAGTTTGTTCAAATGCTTACAGACCGATCGTAAATAACTTGTAATATTAATTTCGATCAGAGATTCCTCGCACTGTTCGATCGCCGATTCCATGTCGTTGTAAGTCAAGGGTTCGTTGAGAACGAGGGACGTGTACACCGCGACTACGAAGCAGTGGCAGTGAGAGAGGCTCAACTGTTTCAAATGCTCCATAAGACTCTTTTGCTCTGAAATAATAAACCGTAACAACTATTTTCTTCACATGCTTTATTCATTTGTTTATATAAAATTTTGTCTATTATTTTTTACTCACCATTAGAAGTATTGTCCGAGTCTTCGCTCCTCGGCTCCGGGGTCACTGGCTTCGAACCGGCGCCTCCGCATTCCCTAAGTTCAACTATATCCCCATGGTCCTTTCCCTCGATCCGAAATCTGTTATCCTGATAGATATCCTTGTTACGCGTCGCTTTTAACTTGTCGACGAAAGTGTCAATCAGGAAACTCAAGGAACAATCGTATACATAAACCGGAATCATCAGAGAATCTTCGTTAGTTTTTGAATCTCTCTTCGAACACTTGGAATCATCAGAAGAATCAATGGTCGAACTTTTAGAATCGTTATTGACTTTAATCATCCTGCTTGATTCGTTAATAATTTGAGAATTATTACAAAGGTCAAATAATTTTGGTTCCTCGCAATCGTTATCATTCCTATCTATTTTATTTAATTCACCAATCGAACTCGAATTCGTATTAAGCATCTCAGAATTTTCGTTATTAACCGTTGAATATTCATCGCTGTTCGAATACTTTTCATTCTTATTAATCGAATACTCTTCTCCGTCTGTTTTGCTGATTAAATGCTCTTCGTCTTTAGAATATTTTTCTACGTTTTTAGAATGTTCTTCATTGCTATTTACGGAATCATCTTCCTCGCAGTTTGGATGCAATTCTTTGTTGCTTGATGGTTTATTGATAAACAATCGAGCATCCTTGTCAGAGGCTGGTAGAATAGTAATGATAACATGAGAAGCTGTGATTCCTTTTATAAAACATTTCCAACGCGGACACTCCGAAGCATGATCAAGATCCCAGTAATTTTCTGAAAGAACATATAAAAATAAAAGTAGAAGTTTAAAATATAAAAGCCGAGGGAACTGAGTGATTACCTTTTAGTGGCAGTCCCCCAGCTTTTCGCCTTTCCAACAGCAATTTCGTGAATCTTTGCGATTCGGCAGAAGTTAACAATAATTCCTTATTATGCAATTGTTTTATGCATTCTAAATAATTGTCCATTAATATTTTATTAGCGCTTCCTAGATTCTCATCGTTGTTCCCTGTAATAAAAAATTGATAACTGATAATTACATAGATTCAATTTTTTTAAGAGATAAAGCGCTTACCATCATTAAACATTGAGTATAACAATTCAGCCTGTTGGCATTTGGGTAATATATTTAAAGCATCGAAAACGAAATTCCTTATATTTATCCTCTCCTCGACGTTCCCGATTCCCCCGCACGAGTCCTCGATATTGCAATTATTGCTATTACTGTTCCTTACATTTTTATTAGATTTCTTATATTTGTTATAATGAGGCGTCTGGCCATATACGATTTCCGTACTCTTTTCATTTGGTGCCAGTTGGCTCAGTAGGCATAGATATTCCAATGTTAGCAACGCGTTCACGCAATCCTCGTCTAATCTTGAGATCTATTAACAGAAATGTGACCAAATTGCTTGTAAAATTGTGTGAAAGGAAACAATGAAATTAATTAAAAGAAATTCCATACAAATTAGCAATTAATTTAGCATAAGAGTCTGTTGCTTGAAAAAGAGGAGAAAGGGAAGACAGATTTTTGTTTTTTAATAAAAATTCCAATTGGCGTATTTTCTACCATGCCGCAGAGTTCATTATACCATAAAAATTACATTTATTTATTTAACAGGAGTATCGCTCGATCGTGGAATTATGATTGTGTGGAAACCGCGGTAACTGATAAGAAACGATTTTATCGTTATCCATCGTAACGCTTATTACTCCGAAGCATGATCAAGATCCCAGTAATTTTCTGAAAGAACATATAAAAATAAAAGTAGAAGTTTAAAATATAAAAGCCGAGGGAACTGAGTGATTACCTTTTAGTGGCAGTCCCCCAGCTTTTCGCCTTTCCAACAGCAATTTCGTGAATCTTTGCGATTCGGCAGAAGTTAACAATAATTCCTTATTATGCAATTGTTTTATGCATTCTAAATAATTGTCCATTAATATTTTATTAGCGCTTCCTAGATTCTCATCGTTGTTCCCTGTAATAAAAAATTGATAACTGATAATTACATAGATTCAATTTTTTTAAGAGATAAAGCGCTTACCATCATTAAACATTGAGTATAACAATTCAGCCTGTTGGCATTTGGGTAATATATTTAAAGCATCGAAAACGAAATTCCTTATATTTATCCTCTCCTCGACGTTCCCGATTCCCCCGCACGAGTCCTCGATATTGCAATTATTGCTATTACTGTTCCTTACATTTTTATTAGATTTCTTATATTTGTTATAATGAGGCGTCTGGCCATATACGATTTCCGTACTCTTTTCATTTGGTGCCAGTTGGCTCAGTAGGCATAGATATTCCAATGTTAGCAACGCGTTCACGCAATCCTCGTCTAATCTTGAGATCTATTAACAGAAATGTGACCAAATTGCTTGTAAAATTGTGTGAAAGGAAACAATGAAATTAATTAAAAGAAATTCCATACAAATTAGCAATTAATTTAGCATAAGAGTCTGTTGCTTGAAAAAGAGGAGAAAGGGAAGACAGATTTTTGTTTTTTAATAAAAATTCCAATTGGCGTATTTTCTACCATGCCGCAGAGTTCATTATACCATAAAAATTACATTTATTTATTTAACAGGAGTATCGCTCGATCGTGGAATTATGATTGTGTGGAAACCGCGGTAACTGATAAGAAACGATTTTATCGTTATCCATCGTAACGCTTATCTACCCTTATCTGCTCTCGCATTCAGTTATAGGTGTACGATTGCTGTCTATAATGATATAAAAAGACACTTATAATAATACTAAAAATTCCATTACTTATTGAAATTAATATGAATTTTTTATTGAAGAGTATAAAATAAAAATAATGTTTATAATTTGATTTAATATTCATTTTATCCAGTCAACGATTTAATATTATATATATTAATCATAGTATTGAATTTATTCACAGGATTGTACATAGTTTATTTATTACATAAATAAATTAAAAAATCAGTGTTGCCAGAAGAATAATGATTCTTAAATATATATAATTTATTATCTGTTACTGTGTATTATAATAAATGATACATTTATTCAAATAGAAAATGAAAGAAGAATAAATAAGATGGGTACGAAGAGTATTAGAGGAAAGGAATAAGTTGGAGGAGTTGAATCTCACTTTTCTGTTAAAATATTCAAAGCGTAGAGACCACTACTCCACTTGAACCTTTAGCCCCTTACATCTTTTCCTTCTTTACAAAAATTAATAAAATCTTCAACTATGTATATACATCAGTGATTTGTATAAATCCAATTTGGACGGTTCCCTTCATGATGATTAAGTCAGATTCCGGTTTTGCCTGTTTGTTATAGAATAACGACGACGACAACTTCGAGCAAGACTTTGAGCTGGAAGAGTTAGATCTGGCAATTAATATAAACTCGAGCGATTTCAGTCAGCTCACACTGCCTAGATCCTCACTTCCAACTTTAAGTCTTGCCGATACAGTTCACCGTTCCCTCAGGTCACGTCATCCACAGGCCAATAATAATTCCATAGGTGTGCTCTGTCTCTCAATAATCCCTAATATCGAACACAATCAATTACTTCAATTACTTTTAATTACGATTAAAATTCTTAATTCGTTTTCCACTTACGTATAACAAATCTGAGAAACGTATAGTGAGTAAAAATTTGAAAATCGTACAGTATAAAGAACTCTTATGGAAGAAAACGACTTCCATATTTCTTCATTCATTTATTTATATAAAACAGAAATTATTGTCACTTTTGTTTCATTTATATAATTCAATAATGAATATAATTAAGGAATTGTTAATTGAAATCGTTTCAATAGAATCTAAGAAAATTAATACCACTTGAGATTGTCAGAGATTCTATTATCAGAATTGAACAACAGACCACTTAAGTATATATGTACGATTTCCAATTTTTAACATTGATATTATTCAGCAACGTAGTTAACAAAACAAAAAAGTTATTGTATAACTATTCACTATACGTTTCACTGAGACTGAATGCTGCCCGTTATCAGTTATACTGATAAATTGATGTTATCACTGGTAAAACGTTAATCACTTTTCGCGTGTAACGCGATCGACCGCTCGAATGTAATTGATTGTTCCAAAGTTGTTGTAAAATAGAACCCGGACTGGGATAATAAACGGTATAATGATTGGGCGACGTGCTAGGGTTTATATATACTTGAGAAAAGCGATAGAGAAATCGGGTTTCCGAGTATGCAGATAGATTATCGGGGAGCACACCTAGGTGGAGGAGATAAGAGTGATTCTTGTGATAAATGTAGTAGTACACGTACATTTTTATCAACATTTTTAACAAATTCTAATCGATTTTATAAAACTATCAGAAACTTCTTAATATTCTTATAAACACGACTCTTCTTCTTTTCTCTTCATCTTTTCTAATTACTTAAATATTATGTTTCAATTAAAATAATCAGATTT
>NW_017168598.1:53097-58317 GCF_001652005.2 Ceratina calcarata | reverse complement strand
CTCTTGAAAAAATTAATTTTTTATAATTCTCCTTGATGGAATCAAATATTTTTCAAATAATTCAGTCCATGTTCGTAGAATTCATATTATTATCAAAATTTGTTATCATTTTGATTAAATATCCCATTGTATAAATGGAACATGAAATATTGATGTATTACTTCTCTTTCATTGTGAATTACCGTGCCGATAAATTGCACCTTGAAGTTTGATCCTTTTATCGATTACTAATCAACTGATGATAACGTTTTATCTTAGTTGACGAATGTATTTTTAAGATGGTGGAGCAAAGAAAAAAAAAAAAACGATAGTATTTTTAGTTTCACCTGTGATAAGGCATGAGCCTGAAAATATAATTCTACATTAGAAGAGTTAGTTTTATTCCCTACATTTTTTAATCAGCAAAGAACATTTTGATAATAAATTCGTTTAACAGATTTCGAAATTTCGTAAAACAGACCTAGCCCATTTTTACGAGTAGAAATCAAGTTAAACGAACGGGAACGGAAATAATGCGTAACACTTCCTGTATGACTGATGGGTGGAACCGCCTTCGACAAAAGGATTTCAAAAACTGAGATATAAAGTAATTTCTTGTAAATTCGTCCCCCATTGCATTAAGCCAATATCTCGTCTTATCCAGCTTACTGATAACGATTTTGATGATAAGACCATTAACAAGCATTCTTAACGTATCGTTAAACAAACAACTTACAAAAAATATGTTATGTAAAGAAATAGAAAAGATTCGATTCATTTTCTATGTTTGCTACGAGAGTTTCTTTCAAATATGCGACGCAACGATCCCCGTTATGGCTCGCATTACATAATATCGCATTGATAATATGTTATTCAAAAAAATTTTATTATAGCACTTACCGCTTCTGGAATTTCATGATATTGAAGACGATTCATGTAGCCAGCCGTACCTTGTGAATACAATTTCGTGAAGCCATGTTGCGGTTCGATCCAAATCTCAGAAATTATTTGGAAATCGCCAAAGTTTTCTGCATCGTCCATACTAACTTCAGTACCTTAAAATCGTAACAATTCACCTAAGTATCATACTAAAGGGCGAGGCTAAGTATCATACAAAGGGCAATACTCTTAGCAAGTTGAATGCCACGGGGATCACCGGTGACCGGCATTCAACTTGGCAATGACGCCATGGGGACCACCGGTGACCGGCGCGCCCAGATTGATAGAAATATATATAATTTAAACAAATGACAATACTTCGCGAAATCGCACTCCACACCACGGGGGTCACCGGTGACCCCGTCGCAATTAACATGTCAAACATTGTTATACACTGTAACTTATATATTACAGATAATATTTGAACATTATGTGCATCGCATAATAGAAAATTCATCGTGGCGCCATGGACAATCCCTATAAAATTGGCGTGGCATTCAACGTGTTAACAAGGGAAGAAACGAGCCATTTAACATTTTTATATACAGGGTGTTTGCGAAATCGTGGAACAACCGGCAAAGGGATGATTCCTTGTGAAGAGAACACCTTGTACATTTACCTTCATCGGTGTCTTCTTCGGAAGTACTATCTCGCTCGGATATCGTATTAGACGTAACATAAGGCGGGAACAACACGTATTGAATAATACAAGGATAACATTCATCGTTCTGTTTAACGCCGCACATTTGAACTTCAAGGACCATATTCAGTATACCCGATGCGGAATACGTGAAGTTGAAACCCTCAGCTAGACGCATCCTACACAGAACGCATTAAATGTAATGCTACTAGTAACAAAATATCAACTTAAAATTGCATAGTACATTTATCATTCTGTTTTATTAGAAATAAATTCGTAACACTCACTTTGTAATGGTAGAGAGAATTCTCGCAATCGCAGTTATATTTAATCTTGGTAACACGACACCTGGTATGCTTTGTACAAACGGTCGCTTAACGTGCCACAACCATCTATTATGGTACAAATATCTGCAAACGATACAATATTTTCTTTACTCATAAAAGGAATGTGAACAGAAATTGAGACATAAGGACTATTACTAAGAATTACCTAGACAAGCTAGCGGTAATTCCTCCGGAATTGAGCTTGTTGTATTCGTCAGGAAAATTGACAACAGTAAAATCCTTGGGCATCCTCTCATATCTAATCAAAATCTTCTCTAGCGATTTCTTGATGATCACGCACGACGGTGTCTCTTTTTCAGTGTTCCTGTTAGGCAAAGTGAGCTTCGCGAGTCTCTCTAATAAATCGCCGACCACGTTGTGCCTGACGGCACCTTCCGTGCCAGCGGCGAACGCAATATTTAATACAACTACCAAGTTCTTCGAATTGATCCGTATTAATGAAAAAGAAACAGGCGGTTTGTCAATTTCCCGGTAAATGAATTGTACGTAGGTATGATTCTCGACCAGGACGAATGTCGACCAATTTTTCAGCATAGCCGATAGAACAGCGAACGATTGCCGGCTTTGTATGCTTTGAAATCGACCGCTTTGGTTAGTCAATTGTAAGTGTCGGGGAAGAGGTCGGTCGTGCGCGAGGAGAAGAGTCAACCGCTGCGTGTGCATGTATCGAGACCAGTGCGTGGAACTCAGCGAAACTACTGGCTGATATATTTGGGCGAACTGTGGACACGCCGCATCGCTGAAGATAATAAAAATAGTAAATATCCTAATTTCTACTCATTTACATAATCCTGGCGAACGTTTCATAGTAAAACTCGCACCTTAATTGCACCGTACTTGGCGAGGGATAAGCCGATAAATAAAAGACTGGCATTCCGCTCCTAATCGTGTCTGGAACGCTGTACCAAGTCCATCCAAACTCTGGAAACCAACTAAAATGCGCTAGCATGTTGTCGCTCTCCGTCAGCGACGTCAACGTTGCCCAGAATCGATTCACTACGCCTTGCCGGTAATGGGACTTCAATGGTTTCTTTGATAGACAAGTGATATCGTGCAGAAATTCGTAGGGAGCTAACGAAAGAACAGAGTTATTAATCAATATAAGACGAGACTTTATAAAAACAAATTCTATGTAAACCCACCTTCTATACTAATCGTATATTGTATACAACTGGAAGCAGACAACGATTTAGTCGTCCACGGACAACTTATATCGTATTCTAAGAGTACGCTCGATTTCCATAACAAAACGAAGCTTATTTCCAGCATTTCATCTTTGATATTCGCATATTTTATCAAATATCCTTCTCTCAATCGGCAACACAATAAACTGCTCAACGTACAAGTAACTTTATCCTCGATTTGCTTCTTCTGTAAAAGTTGCGTCGATTTTTGTTCGTAAAATAACGTATTCCTTAAGGTCCAATTGATGTTGCTATTATTATCGTAGTTATGGTTGCTGTTATCTGGTTCACGATATAACAGCCAGCATAAAAAGTTTCTTTGATACACATTCATTTCGGTTCCGGTTTGATTTATCTGTAAATGATAGATCGATCAATCTTAGATCTCGTGTACAGTTTAACGTGTACAGGTAGATTCAATTGAAGCCCAGTAGAAGTTTTATGCTTAATAGAATAGATTATTCTGTACCGGGTATGGTATATAGGACATACAAACGCCTAACGTTGCTCTAGCGACAAAGTGCAACAAGTCTTGGTAGGGAACCAGTCCGTCGCCACAGTGCGGGTGGTAAGTACTTCCGACGTGCAAGAAGCTGCAAGCGATCGTTGTTGCTCGCAGTTGTTGCATCAGGAAATCTAATACGGGACCGTCCGGGTTACCAAGGATACCGTCAGTAACTATGATCATATCTGAAGAAAGCCACTGATTATTATATGTACATGCAAAAAGGATTGTACTGTATCTTTCTTTCAACTTACGCGCACAGCTGTACTCCGGAAGTAAACTTAACGCCAGCATCCCGTATCTCAATATATTAACAAAACTCGATTCTGGCGATGTGATCGGAGTAGTGGACACTTTGTTCGTACAAACGTTCTCCTCGAACAATCCGCCGACTAATCGTTCGTTCTCTGCCCGCAAACTTTCTATTTGTTGATTCACCACGGATGTAACGAGCGCCACTTTTCCTTCCAATAAATGAAGCTGCTGTTTTACGTAAACTGTCAGTTGATCAATGTTATCCTTCGTTGCTAGCCAACCCTGTACCAATACTTGCTGCGCGGGGCTAGTGAAGAACGGAGTATGGGCAATTATCGTGACGTATATCTCAGGTTGAAAGACCCTCTTGCACCCTGGTAACGTGAACTATAATAATAATAACAATAATACGTTTATTGTTAATTATAGTAAGCCTGGAATTTTAAATATTATCTATTTTGTAATTACAGGTTTAATAATATTTTCCAAGAAGTTTTTAGTTGCCGTATAGACTTCGTCTATGACTATTTCACCATGTTGGATATCCTACAATACAACATTAGAAAATAGTATAATAATTCTTGAAAAAAGAATGAATGAAAATTAAGAATGTTTACCACAGTTGCCAAAGAGGGACTCAGGTCTAAATTGAAAACCATTCTATACTTATGGGCTAAAAATATTATAGTAGTCTTTGAAGTAACTTTATAAGCGAATCTATCGCTCATTTCCTCTGACCAAGATTCCGGTCTACTCTTTGGGGAGACAGAAACTATTTCCAGCTCTTCTGCCTCTTTGTTCTTCACATTTTTAGACTGGGTAGTGATCACTGTGTCCAGATGCTCGAGCATCCACTGAGCTCTCACATTTCTAGATATGGGAAACCCTTTTTTCATCAGCAGATATACAACGTCTGCTTCAAGAATAATTTTGTCCTACAACAAACAGTATTCCCATATATTAATACACACCTTATTTAATTATTATTATTATTTTCTTTATCTCAGGATATTATTGAAAATTTTTCAAACACCTGTGAACAGCTATTCTGTTAACTATCTACATGTTTGAATATTTACCTTGATCTTTACAGAGGCCATCTCGTTCTTTATTTTATTTAATGATTTATCTTCATAGTATTAACACTGGACTTTGTAAAAGAAACGTGGCTCTATCAAATTACACGTTGGGGAAGGCAGTGAACAAAATAAGAAACAGATTCTTTATAAACGACCTCTCGTTCTTAAACTATCTTATTCTTTATTTTATTATCGTTAGTTAAAACAAGTCTTATGTGTTTCATTGTTAACACGCAGAATATGAGCATATATATCAGTGAAGTCTACGAAAGGTTATATTATTATTATTATT
>NW_017168598.1:49645-51745 GCF_001652005.2 Ceratina calcarata | reverse complement strand
AAAGAGTTCTTCCGAGACTTTGTGAAGCACGTTTCCTTTGTCTAGGAATCTTGCAATATTTCCCACACTTCTCAGCGAAAATGAATAAAGCCGCCACTTGTAAAAAATGCTCTTCTGTTTTATGCATCAACTTTTCCTGTGCAACATATGTTTCTTACAGGATCATTAATTTATTGAATTATACTCGGTGCATGAATACACATAATACATAAGTACTAAAAATATATCTTACCTGATGATTGAGCCATTTCGCACTCACGAAAACTACTAATTACAATAACAAGATTAAATAACAATAACGAAAACAACAAAATAACGAGTAACAACAACAATATTCAAGAAAACAAACAAATTGGACGTGAAAGTGTTTACGCCTGGAATCCAAACTCAAATGATTCAGCGCCGCGTTCGTCTACGTCACACTTGGCTTGGCGCTACTATCAACGTTGCCAACTTGACGAAATGTATAGCCAAAATAAGCCTACAAATCTTGAAAATCACTGCATACCCCCATCAACTATTGGTCCCCACCATGGTCGCGTCGTCCCCACTTTCCGGCATGTACGGAAGCAAACGAGATCCCCCTGCTCTGACCTCAAACCTCCAGATTTTGGAGCATTTTTGAGCCTGCTCGTAGCGCCGTCTAGCGTTCATGAGATGCGAGTCGCGACTTCTATCTCACAATAAGTTATTTCGTGATACTAAAGAGGTTTCTGACGTTTCTCCACAGTTAGTAGGGTTAGTAGTAGAATGAATTTATGAAGAAGATATTTTCATCTAACATCTGACACCGTTTTTGTTCAATTATACAGTGAAAGTTGAATGAATTAACAAGATAAATTGTAATAAGATTAGTATTAGAATTTTCTTTATCAAAGAGAGGTACGTAATCTAAAATATTATCATTTAAACGCCCGAAATACATGTCTGACCGTTTTAACATAGAACATAACCTCTTCTACGCTCGTCAGGTTTTAAGTTTGCAAACTGAATTATTTATCAACGCATTTGCGCGAATGCAGAAATGTTTAACTTTCATTTAAACCGATGTTACCGCAGTGATATTAAATTGTGATAAACCATCGAACACGTTATCGATAAATATGTGTGCTTAATGAGATGAATTTAATCGTTGAAGCTGCAGATTTATTTTCTTATGAACTGTTGTAGATGTCATTAACTTTTCAACAAATTATATTGGATGCGAAAAAGTTAGTAATTAGACTATCGGATCATGAAAACACAGCTGATAATATGATAAGCGAAATAGAATCAGTTTGCAGTCAAATTGCTAATATGAAGCAGGTAAGTAATAATTTATATATTATCTTAACTTGTGTGATTCACTAACTTATACAGGTTTCCTAATTAAAAACCGATTCATCCTAATCAACCTTCGTAAATAATAATATTCTGCTCCAAGAAACGATCTGATCAACTTTTTCATCATAATTGATTTTCTGGTGTAGACAAGTCGTGGAACATGTTTTTCCCACGTTGTTAATAATCTGTGTTATTCATAGTATCAAGAAGAAATTGAAATTTTAAATACCGAAGCGAAACAGAGGCCGCATATACAATTGATAACAGGGATACAAAGAGAAATTAAACACTCGCAAGAGATGCAAGCTGAAAACAAGGAATTGAAGAAAGCTTTAGAGGATCATCAACATGCTCTTGAATTAATCATGTCTAAATACAGACAACAAATGGCATCTTTGTTACGTCTTTGTAAAACAGATCTTTCTTCTCTGCATAATGCAAAGTATGCGAGTGTAAGTACGAACCTCCTATGAGTACAAAATTTAAGAAACAAGGTAGTTGTTGGCCTTCTATATTAGTCGAGATAAGGTCTACAAATAAATAGCTCCAAATGCAAGGCTTCTATATTAACATTTTATCGACCGGTCGTGGTTGAGGCTGCCACTCAGTAAGTACCGATTTAGTTTAAGCAAAACTCTTTATCTGCACAGCTTTTATCCATTAGAAACGGTAAAAAAATATTATAATTGATAAAGATATGGAGTGGTTAGTATACAGCTACTGCGAAAACAGTAAATCAACGACGTTGACACCGCGTAATTATAAAAACAAATACAA
>NW_017168598.1:48406-48967 GCF_001652005.2 Ceratina calcarata | reverse complement strand
AAACCGTCGATAGTTAAAAGCCGATTAATAGGCTAGCGGTCGATAAAGTGTTAAAACAGACGAATTTCGGTTATAAATGTTATTACGTCCGCCTTAAAATTTGACAATAGAAATTAATAATATAAAATGTTGTAACTGCAGATGATTACTAACCAAGCGGTGAAGATCAATGAAATGGCAGCAGTAATGAAAACCGTAGTCAATTTAGATGAAGAGAATGAATTGAAAGAGAAAGAGACTTTAAGCAGTTTACAAAAAGAAAATGCCACGTTACGAGAAATAGTTAATATCGCGAATAAATATGGATCTCTGAACCAGGAAACCGAGGTAGAAAGTAAATCTGTACAAACGGATCCATTAGCACAATAAAATGAACGTTGTATTTATATTTCTCGTATGTAAGTCTTCTATTATTTATTTAAATCTTTTTCTATACTCAGCATTGGAACGAGATGTATTAATTGTATACAATAAAGAGCACATGTAAAATGTATGATATTTGTACACGCCAGAACTTTCGAACGAATTTTATACAAATATATACTTTTCAATGTTATATTA
>NW_017168598.1:42732-48365 GCF_001652005.2 Ceratina calcarata | reverse complement strand
AATTACTTATTTTCTGAAAATATTAAAAAATACAGAAATCTTCCCTATTCTGTAGGTCACCCCTCTCATCCATAAATCCACTTCGTGCATCGTCCTTTTGGTTGCTTCAGGTCCGTGGATGTGCCCATATGAGCTCGGGTGGGCTTAGGTCAAATTAGTTCATTGTGGTTCATTGGCAATCTCCCTACTCATCTCTGGTATAAATAGTCTCATAAACGCATATTTTACACCATTGTTCCATGGTTATCGATCAAGCGGACCAAAATACGTTAAAATTTTACCGAAAAATGTTTGAAATCATCGTCTGCCATGGAACTTTGTATATTAGATAGGAAATCTGCATACCGCAAAATTGAAACAGATATACAAAATATTCGAATAATTCTAACCGTAGTTTAAAATATATACAATAATTTCTATATATTTGATAAATCCGTTAAAAACTCTTATATTACATGATCACGTTCTCACACACATAAAACCTACATGTACACATACGCACATGCATACACTATACAATATACGTGTACACAGTATGCATGCATGCAATAATGTAACGCGTATGTGTCAGAAGATCTCTGTGTCTGTTTTGTGCATATACGTATATACGCATGCATATATACATATATGTGTAGTATATACAACAACCACAGTTTGGGCCGTGTTCTGCTCTCTCATAGTGACACCGTTAATGCATCGTATGAAATTCTAGCGAACTGCGTTTAAAAGAAAGTGGAGATTGATGTGGGTGTGCGTATTCGTGTACGCTGGAGCTGGAAGGAAGGTAGCTGCACAAGTGAAAGGGTGATGGCAAGGAGAAGGAGGAGCGGAGGTGTTTTACAGTGATTTTTAACAAATGGCGCTGTCCGAGGTGCATAATTTGGCCACGATTATAGCCAACAATGGTTTCACTGTTAACAAGGTAAGCAGCCACGCTTTTTATTACGTTCGCCGAATAACTAGCGTACGTCCTATATGCATGTCGCACGTACTTACTGCAAAGTGTGAACGAGATTGTTCCATCGTTACACACACGCTGAGGAACGCGAGATTTTGTTGTTAAAAATAATGCCGTTTGATTAAACGAAGCTGCGAGATGTTTAACACCGATCGGAGGTGCAAGCCGAGGCTGTAGTTTAATGTTAGTCGCATTTAGATTTCACTTCATTGTTGATGTATCAGACATCGTCGCTCCTTGCACGTAATTGTGTTTCAATTAAATACATTTGCTTATGAAAAACGTGGCGGTTTATTCTAATAAACCTGGAACTGTAGTTTCAGAATGACTGACTTTGATTACGTGTCTCACTTTAATATTATATACATAGATATATCTATATGTGTCTATATATAATACTTCTTGTTTGCAGTTATTTGAAATAAAAGTATAATTCGTTTATGTTTATTGTATTTAAATTAATAACAGTGAAATTAGAGAGATGTTTGTCTAATTCGCGTTCTAGTTTACTCTGATCAAATATTTATATGTTAGATCATGCATTTTTATTGTTATAGAATAACATGGTTGAACGCAACATCAACATGTTGGAACCACGAAATAACTGTTCACCCAACAGGTGCAATACTGAATACAAGTACTGGAACCATGACTTAATGGGATGCAATTCACAGAAAAATGTAAGCAACACATATAAACGAAATTAATAATTTTTATCAATTTATGACTTCTTATACTAAGGAAGTTTTTTTATTCTCATTGTACTAAAGGAAGTAGAGTCATTGCAAATGAATAATGAGTTAGATATTGTTGTATCATGTTATATAGCTTATCATTAGACTGTGGATGTTTATGAATATAGAGAAAACGTGTATGTAACAACATGCAGTTATTGTATATACAGTAATAAAAAAGCAAACACTGTATGAATGTAACAACAATTGACAGAGAAGGATAAACATAGATAAGATTCGATGCAAGCGAAAAATGTTTTAAACAAAAGTTATATATTTTGTTATTACCTACAAATAAGGTTCTATAAAATTTTATTGAAACTCTAATATTTTCTGAGTAATCGTCATGATTCCTCAGTATAGAATTTTTTAGAGTACCAATTTGTTGTTAATAACTCGTTAATTATTGAGCTCAGGGAAAGATGATTTATACAAAGTTACAGGTATTATTATTTTCTACAAATAAGGTTCTTTACCATTTTCTTGTAGCTCCAATACTTTAAAAGTAATTATTAAAAGATACAGACTGACAATTTTACTATAACTCCAATATTTTCCGAGTATTTGTCACAGTTTATCGTTAACAAGTCGATAATTATTGACCCTGAAAACAAAAATTGGAAATACTATTGTCATCTACTAATAAGGTTTTTTAGAATCTATTGAGTAATCGTTATGAAACTGATTCCACAGTAATAGAGAAAAGACTGGACGCTGGCGTTGAGCAGTCACTTCTAAGAATTAGGGATGATTCACGGTTGTATATCCGGAGATTACTGTAATCTCTAAAAATACATAAAACAATTCGAAAAATAAAGTATTAAATTCCTGAAAACATGTGTCAAAAACTATGATTTTGCATAAAAATCCGCAGTCTATTTCTCATACATCTAGTTAAACTACGTAAACTTGAATAATAATTGATATACTTAAGACAAGACAAGTTTGATACGATAACGAGAAAGGTTCCTTCAAAAAGGTACTACTATAATAATTTCCCTTGTTAAACACAGATGAACATGGAAGACGAAGATAATCAGGATTTAAACAATCCTATGGTAAACGATTTGGTGTCGAAAATTCTCGACGACGATTCAATCGTGGGAGACAACGCTCATAGCAACATCTACAACGGGAACATCCAATATCGCCCGGAGACTCAGCCGTACGCGATGGAGAATAAAATGGAGAACAATCTAGACTCTTCCCTCAGTATAGATCGGTTCAACGTACATTCGACACTGAGCAAACTACAGAATAACATTTCTAACTACGCCGAATTGGAATGCAGTTACAACAACCTGTGCGGAGAGTTCACAAGGTTGAACCTGAACACATGCACCTTACCACCAGACCAAGGGAATTTGTACAATATCGGTGGATATTCGAATACCTATCCATCTGATTCACACTCGTACGTCACGCGTCCAAACAACGAGAACTGTGGTATCGTCAGAAACCCATTGCCTCTGTGCAACGATTTGTTAACTACGACGAACAAGACGACGAACGTAGGTAAGCATTCCAGCGACTGGACAGAAAATTTATCGACGTCAGGATGCGCGCCGGATTTATTTGGAAATTACCAGCAAATACAAAATTGCACGAACGCAGATCTTAATTTGAACATGGCTCTAACATTGGCACTAGATTCACCGGACCCGGCTGCGCTCAACGAACTGGAGTATCAGAATGCGGTGAGGCAAAACGGTACCGTTAACACGTATAACAATCCGACGTCATCGATGCACGAGTTGTACAGCGTGACTGCCAATAATCAGAGTTACAGACCAAGCTCGGCGATGACCGATCTGAGCGTCGATTCCGGCTTCCTCTCCAATTCTCCGTTACAACATTTCTCCCCGGGCGACACGAACCTGCAGTGTTGCTTCGGGAACAACATGCAGCACAGTAACGTGAACGATTATAAAGATTTACACGACTCAAGTAGACTGAGTATGGGAAATATCGCCATACCGAACGAACAGCTACAATATTTGCAGCCAGCTCGTAGTTACAATTTAAATCAAGTTGTGGACCAAGAATATAAACAGTTGATCGACTATTATCCAGGTGTAAGCGATTTCACTGCGTCGTCGATTAATAATTTAGACACCAATGAAAATTGTCTTATGAGTAACGATTATAGAATCGATAGCAATTTGTTAAAAATGATCAGCCCGAAATCAAAGGCGATCGAGGCTAAGACGTACTCGCCGATTGGATTCCCGAAGAACTTAAGCTCGCGTAACGGCCATCAGTCAATTGCAAAATACGGATATCATAATTATCAACATTACACTGCCAACGACGGCGAGGGGTTGAACGTGATGCAGCAGAGTTCGACATCTTATCACGACCTGAAGCAGCAGCAGCAGCAGCAGCAGCAACAGCAACAGCCTAATAGCACAAATACATATAAGATGGAAGGATTCGACCTTACCAAAGAGATAGCTTTACCTTCCGTAAGCCATTTAACTAATCAAATCACAGGGTCTCCGATGAACAAGGATACATTCAGTTATCTTATAAAGCATCGGCATCAGATGCAGAAGATACAAAACAATTCACCCGGTATTCCATCCGCTGACGTACTCTTCAATTCGGGAATGGTGCAAAACCCGAACGCAGTCAGATCTGGAGTATTTCCGCCCGTAATGCCAGTTCCTGTGCCGGTTCCAGTGCCGCGTTTATTTTCTGTACTCTACGGTGGAGGTCTCAGCTTGAGAAACGGAAACGGAGTTGCGCGACGCACGGCACCTTCCAGTATACTGCACTTTAGATTGGAACAGACTTACGAGCAATTTAAACAGCTGGAGAAGGAACGAAAGAAGTGCGAAGCTGGATTGGCCGCTCATTTTCCTGGCAAGAGGGTGACGAGTGCGAACAACATACCGATTCCTCGTCTTCAGGGAAATCCGTCGCGCGTCGATCGTTTAATTATCGACTACTTAAGGGAACACGCACGCGTCATTACTTTAATTGCGAAGGTAATTATCGTTTTACTTAAAGAGGGATTCTGGTTCTTAGTTTGAGAAATACATCATTTTAAAGTAATTGCATATACTGGGTACTAATTTTAATTCGAGCATCTAAATTGAAACAATGAATAAATGGGATATACATTGAATGAATAAATAGGTTTTAATTAAAATTAGGCGTGATGGCGATAAAAATCTTTAAAATCATGTATATCCTATTTAAAGTTAAAATTATATACTTATTAATTGATTTTCTTTTGGGCTACGATCTTCTATCTTAATGTACTTTAATTCAACCCTTACGTGATCAGAAGATATTTGCAACGTCTTAATGTTGCAGTTGATCCATTATGTACACTCTAGCGATCGCAAATCTTATCTAAACGAATGATTCAAGGTCTTTAGTAAGTTTACATAGTTACCTTCCAAGTGAATATAAGACAGAGTAAAAAAATTGATTTAAGCTAGCTTTCTTGCGTTAAAAATGTATAATCGTTTCAAGTTCACAATTTTTATAATATTTTCGGTTTTCTAAGCTCACTTGGAAACTAACTTTACATATGAACACACGACGCAGGTCGTATTTCTTTTTCATAAATCAGTCATAATTATTTGTATGCAGAAATCCATGAATTTTATAGATTTTATAAATTTAAACATTTTTTTTCACCAATTTATTTTATATGTAAAGAAAGCAAAAATGGTTCTGATTCTTATGAAGAAGTACTACTATTTATTATCGAAACAAGGACAGAATACCATGAATCTTGATAAAAAAACTTGATTCTCTGCTTGTTTCGATAATAAATAGTAGTAGTTCTTCATAACAATTAGAACCATTTTTGCTTTCTTCACAGATAAAATAAATTGGTGCAGAAAAGTATTTTTTTAAAAATTGTAATTGGTAAAATTTGCCTCGATAGAGACCATAGACCCACTGCAGCGATGAGACGTTACAAG
>NW_017168598.1:38571-42126 GCF_001652005.2 Ceratina calcarata | reverse complement strand
GAGTACCCCTTCAGATTTCGCGAAATTTTCGTTTTTGGCCAATAACTCCCAAACCGCTGGACTTACGGAAAAATTGTATAAGATCTTTCTTGTAGAGGACGATGAGATCTACAATTTCTATATAAAAGTTTCTTGCTAGCGTCAATAGTTTACGAGTAATTTGCAAAAACTGTTTTCTCGTTTTTCGTCAATAACTCGTTAAATATTAATGCTAGCAAAAAACTTTTGTACAGAAATTGTAGATCTCGTCGTCCTCTACAAGAAAGGTCGTATGCAATTTTCCCGTAGAACCAACGGTTTAGGAGTTATTGAAGAAAAACGAAATTTTTTGTCAAAAGTTCGCCATTTCGACGCTGGGATGGTCGGATTTTGTCAACATCAATAAAATGCCAAATAATGATACGTAACTCGTTAAATATGGAAATTAGAAGGAAAACAACTTTTATTTGAAGCATTCTTTGAAATTTTGAAAAAAAAAAAATTGTTCGTCAGCGTCAATACGTAATTGGATATTTTCTTCTATACTTTTTAGCACGTAGCTATTTATTATTAGCATTATTCTTCCTCCGTCTGATTTCTTTTTAAGTATAGGATATCCGTTTTTCTAAGGTACATAAACTTTTGGGATTGACTGTATAGCCAATACATCGTTAAGTCTTTATAACTGGAAAACACTTGAACGTGTTTCAATATTTTAACGATGATATTAATTTAATAGATGGAACGTTTGCGCGGCTCTACGATGAATCAACGCGTACACAAAGCTATGGAATATTGGCTGGAAGCTATAAAGTTTGTTCAAGAATGCCGGAAACGGGAAATCGCGAACGCTACTAAACGCCAGAAAGAGAATCCACCGTGCATGCTGGTGTATAACGACAATGGTACGTTTTTATTAAATAGACCCAAAAAAATCAGGTGGGAACAGGAAAGGAATTCAGAATATTTTCGAAAACCCGTTTCAATCTTCGGTTTTTTAGACCTCCTTAGTTTTTATACTTTCAATTCGATATTTAAAAACGCACGATTTTAACTCGAACGGTTTTGCGTTTGCAGATATATTAACGTTGGCTACCAGTGTCCACGAACTGACGAAGGCTTCCCGATACGCACGAACCGGTATGTATAACGCACTTCAAGCCACTCTATTGTACGACTCGGACGTAGAGAAAAAGGTCGTAGAGACGTCTAAAGATCCAGTTCTTGTGATAAAACGTAATGAAAGTCAGGTAGCGAGCGACGCGTGCGATTATTCGCAGCGTACCTAGCAAGATTTCGAGAGCCGCTTTTCCATTTCGTGCAACAACACAAACTCAGCCCAGCAGCTTTTTACTTAAACAAGGAGAAAGAAATGCGTGTCTCGCTATACGTTACTAATGAAACGAAAAGCTTTTGCTGGCATTTATCATAATTTTATCGCTGAAACAAAACAATGCCGCCCATGTTAATTGCGAAACTTTCGAATTATCGTACGAAATACTATATGCGTGTACCCGTGACGAAAATTAGGGAAATCGTATGCGTATCTACTTTTTACAAGTTAATAACGACTCCATAGTTTTTTACTGTACATACTTTTATTCCTATTATAGTACAGTCTTTTTGAGAGTGTCAGTTCTCATATCCAACACTTGTGATCCAATCGTTTTATCGTAATATCACGTTTTACGCGTATACTTTCAAAGTAATTTCGCTTGTCTTCGTTAACGACGGAACCGGCGATAATTAAGCCTGACTCGTCGCCACTTTTATCTTTGGATACGTTGGTTTTGCATATTTTCTAATGCCAAAGATAATTAATTTACATTAATCCGAGGATCCGATACTCGTAGAGGAAAAACTAACAAAGGCGAAGATTAGCCGGACGTATCATAAAGCAAAGAAAAACAGGAAAAAAAAAACGAAAAAAAAAGAATATATATATATATATATATATAAAACGAGAAAAAAGGAACGTTCGCAAGAATCTCTTAACTATTAATCGTTGCGTATGTGTCATAGGCTAGATTATATCATAGGCGAAATTTTACCAACATTGTTCTGAACGCTAGACGGTAACTTCTTAGACTAGTTCAATGTGGCCTTCCTTAAATGTGTGACCCGAAACGCGTGTGTCAGGTAGTTTCGATGAAATATGTCTCGAAAAAACTTTGATTACTCCGAAAGCTCGGCGTCTGACGGTGGCAGACTTAATCTCAGATCGGGCGAGCTCCGCGGACCCTCGAATACGCGCAGCTCTCCGACCTGACCCGTTGCACGACGCAACGTGTGAAAACGTTTCCTCTACTGTAATAAGCGTTTATTAAAAAGAGAAAGGTGCTTCAAGCGCGACGTACGCGCGCAGCACGATATTCATGTATGGGGAGAAAAGAGAACACGTAATACGACACTGATCAATTTCTCTCAGCAACGAGCAAATTCTATATAGAATTTTTAACGTTGCGTAAACTATTTCTACACCCACACACGTGAACACATACTAGGCAAATCAGTTAGTTGTACGCGTAACAATCGACTCGCAGAGTTCAGCATTTCCTCTATTCGATATATCAATATAAATCCTTTCAACGCTGGACCGACTGTTGCTGGATTTTACAAACGCGTACGAGTTCTTATTCTAATTTAATAAGCGACCAGATCGCATGGTTCAAGTCCACACGATTTTTCAAAGAACCATCGTTTCGTTCTACGTTTTTCAGAGGGTTGAACACAGCGATCGTCGCCTTTATATTCCTATCGAAACTATGAAACTGGTATTTGCACAACGAGGAAAGGGGTTACTCACCCCCGCGTTAAGGAGACAGAGAAAATATCTGTACATACGGTATCGTTCGCTTAGGGTTGACTAGAGAACTTTAATGATAGGATAGATGGAAACAGAGTTTTAGGTGGAACCGTGTTATTTAGTTGATCGTCTATAGTCTATATTATACTTGTTACAGTTGCCAGATCGATGGTGAAGCTTTCATATACATAATCTTTCCATATAGTCCACTTCCATCCAAGTTACGCACGCAACGATTTCCAATGACAAATAAGTCCAGTGAAATATTCAAATTTCATCTAACATGTAATTTTCTCTACTTCTATTCTATTCTTCGTTTTAGCTTTTATGAAATTCAGCTTCTTTTTTTAATTGCATCGACGAATTCTTGATTTAGAATAAAATTCCAGTGTTAATTATGTATATCGGAAGTGTTTAGGCGTTCCTGTATCTCGTCAATGAGAATCATGTTTTCACACTTGCTGTATGCATTAATCGGTCATATGGACAAGCTTTTATGAGAGAAGTTTGATGCTATGGAAGGAAGATGCAAGATTCTTTGCCTGACATGGAGTTTTCGATTATATTCATCTATACAGTGGCCCTCATTAATATTTAGACACGTTTCAGAATAGAATAACGTCTTAATATATGACTAATCAATTTAATTCTTTTGGGAGACTTAGTTTCTTAATGTGTAAAAAAATTGTTTAAAATTGCACTTAGTTAGAGTTATAAAGTATAATTATTGGTGTAACTTTTTTAGTATTAGACTTAGAGAATCAATTTAA
>NW_017168598.1:34048-37594 GCF_001652005.2 Ceratina calcarata | reverse complement strand
TCGAAATAAGTTCATGTACAAAATTTCATTAATATCGACTGAAGTACAGAAAAATTAGAAGCATTGAAACATGTGAAGATATTTCGGTTTGTTTCAATTATAGAAAATTATTAAAACCTGTCAATTTGAAATAATTTGTAACTCATAGCAATTTTAATCGATTTTGATGAAACTTATTAGATCTACAAAAATCATGTTTCAGGCTCTCGTTACTGACTCAAATAAAGATGTTAAAAGGCTCTTACTTTATTACGAACTTCTTAGAGTTTTTTTATCCAAGAAACTAAGCTTGCTAACATCTAAAACAAATTAAGTTGATCAGTCCAATATGAAAAAGTTAGTCCGCTTTGAAATGTCACCAATATTAATGAGGGCCTCTGTATAATACGGAACTGGACAATGAAAAAGAAGAAACGTGAAGCATTTGAATTTCTCATGTTTTCTAATAGCATTTTGTACATTTAGTAAAACAGCACTAAATAATATTTCGCAGTTCGCTTAGATACTAACTATAAAAACTGAACAAACTAACTTTATACCTTAATAATTTTGGTACTTAACTAACTTTTGATATCTTAAATATTGTAATTTTCCGTTTTATTATAATAAGCTTCACCTAATACAATATTTTATTTAGTGTTGAATTTGAATTCAAGAGTGTTATTACATACATGAAACAGAAGGGAAATGTAAATGCTTTTAAAAAACGGTTCTACTATTTAAAACGTGTGTCGAGAAAGCTTTCTTGTCGGGATTATGATAATACCTATGCTGGGTGTTAATTTGCTTTTACGCAGAGCTTAAATAATCATTGGGGACCATGTCAAGCAACGTCTCCACATATACTAGCAGAATTTAGGACAATTTCAGCTTTTAATCATGCGTTTCTTTCATGCATTTTCTCTCATATTAGTATTCCCCACTTTACATCGGTTTTGCTTCCTGCCTGTTGTTTTCTTCCTAAGGTAAATCAAAAATCGTGACAGAAACGATACACAGTGTTCTGTTCTGTGACAAATTGATAGATCCGGTTTCGAGATATAAATCCAGTGAATGTTAGGTTATAGGATAGACGTATCGAATTGCTCAGATAAAAATGCTTGCACAATGAGAAAAAGATGGACGTCGCTTGTGTTTTATGTAATTTTCATGTTTAGAGATGTGGTATTAGTGAGATGTCTAGCTGTAGAAAGCTAAGGCAAGCAGTGCTGTGCAGAATTTCCTCCCGCATTTGTCCACGTGTTTATGTATTGTAACTGTGATATACGTAATGCCAATTTGTACAGAATTTACTATCGCGGGTAGAGCGTGGTAACACGATTTGTAATTAAACTCGTTAGTCGTTTCTCTTCTTATTTCGTCGCGACTAATTTATTCGCTTTTATCTATTTACGAAACGAACCGAGACGCTCGGTTGTAATTTATTAATTTATTATATTAGCGGGATTTCCGTTAAGAAAATTTCTGCTCTAAATGTGCTCGTCTATGTCGAATTTCTCTTTTACGCGTCTATTAATTATAATTAAGGAAAATGTTGATAGTGCACGAAATCAATACAATTAGGGTGTCTCTATTATCTAAATTTTCTGCTTATAACAGATGATATTTCGTTGCACATTAGTACTTATGCGAATACAAGATATTTATATGGCAAAGGGCTCCCATGCTTCTTTGATTTCTAATTTCATATCTTATCATACTTCAAAGGGTATACATAAAACTGCTTTCAGTCATGAATATACATACGTGTATTATTACTATCGTGTCACATTCGTGGTATATAACATCGGGACACTATCTGTATAGATAAGTGTTTGACAATCCTACTTAAAGTGCATGTGATATTCTAATTATTATGCTATCAAACGCCTGTTACTACGTTATTACGTTCGTACAGGTTGCTCCATTAATTATTAATTGTATATTATATTCTTTATTAAATTTCGAATAAGAGCCGAAAAGGGGTGATTCTTTAGGTGTTTCTGAACAACAATTCCTTTGGCAAAATTCAAAGCGAGGCATCGTTTTTGAATTATTAACGGAAAACACTGACCAATAAGAGCGCGCGTAAGGCCCGCGCTCAGTCACGGCAATGGTGGCTCAGTTCGTGGCGCTCGGCCATTGGTCAGCGCAGGCCTTACGCGCGCTCTCATTGGTCAGTGTTTTTCGTTAGTAATTCAAAAACTATACCTCGCTTTGCATTTCGCCAAAGGAAATTGTTGCTCAAAAACACCTAAAGAATCATCCTTTTTCGGCTCTAATGATTTTTCTGGGACAGTCTGTATTATTTTACATTCTATTCGTAGTTGCAACTATATATGATTCATTTATACTTGTATACCATATGCCTTCTTTGAAATTTACAAAAATTTCTTCATAATTTCTAATCACTGACCTGTTTTTTATTCTTATTCATTGTATTTTTATCTATAAAAATAAGCCAGTGATTAGAAATCAGTGCATTCAGTTTATTCGAAATTGCAACTACATTTTAAGTAACACATGGAGCAATCCTGTACGTAGACGTGGATTCATATAGAAGAACTGTTAATCGTCCATAGAAATAATAGATAAACACAAAGTGATAACCGGGAGAAATAGATAAAGAATCGACCAATGTTTAAAGTCCGCGAAAATAACAATTAACTTGTATCAGTAACAATAAGACTTAGTATTCTACTTTTGCAATTGGACATGATCTTTGGCCGATACAAATCATTCTATAATAATTATCTTTCATTAATCTCGTCGAGATTCTAACTAACTTGTTTTTGTCCCCTTCGGTACTGATACTGAATTATGCATAATTCTGTCTCTCCATCAGACATTTATTAATATTAATAACTAATATCTTTGTTTGCTGTACGTCACTCGCGCAATACTGGAAAAATAGATAGACTTAATGATGTAAGCGTGGAAAAGTTACACCTTTTCTATTGTAGAGGACATATAAGATATAGATGTGTACAATTCTTCATTCGATACGATCAGTTGTATTAATGGAAGTCGATAAGAGTCAACGAAACTAGACAGTATAACTAATAGCATCACAATTTAGGTAGTAAGTAAATATGCATATATTATATTATCTTTATCCAGGCAAGCACTCACGTTTACATGATCGTAAATTAGTTATAGTAAAACGTCTGAGATAAATAGGAAAATTGTAGTAAAAATGGAAACTTTCAAAGATTAGAATGGCTAGTCTAGAAGAATTTGTCAGAAAATTATAAGTGTTTGTTTTTTATTTATTATTTTATTAATTCTCTTGATGATATTAAAGTGAGTTGTTTGAGATAAATAGAAAATTTGTATTTAGAAAAGTGGGAACTTTCAAGGCTTAGGATGGCTAGTCTAGAAGAAAATTAGAAGTGTTTTTTTATTATTCTATTTATTCTTCTAATTATTATTCTATGCTGATACTAAAGTGCGTTGTTTGCACACACGTTTTCATGATCGTAAGTTACACTAAAACGTCGGATATAGATAGAAATGTTAGTAAGTCTAGAAGAATTTGTCAGAAAATTAGAAGTGGTTTTTTTTTAT
>NW_017168598.1:32393-33677 GCF_001652005.2 Ceratina calcarata | reverse complement strand
AACAATTTGTAAATAATCTGAGTGATTTATATTTAATTCAAAAAGTGAGAGTAACACATTTAAAAATGAAATTCTATGACTGTTACATGATCTTTCTTTATTCCTGTTCAATTTTCTTGTAGCATTTTTTTTATTCTTTTCATTTATCATCTATCTAAGGATTTTTATGTTTTGTTCCATGGATCGAATAAGTGAAATGACATGTAATACTATGATAGAACTGCAATTTACTGTTTTGTTTAATTTCAGAAATAATTATAGGAAATAGGAAGGAACTTGGAAGTTTGAAGCGCGTCTCACCAAAGACCCGTTTTCTATTCTGTACTATTAGTCGCTAGTTAGCAGATATATATTTAATTAGCTGATGAATCGTTATTTATTTTTTCTTATATCGTTCCAAGCGACAATTGGACGTCACTCGTTCGAGATGTATAACTTGCCAGCAGATTTTATACTTCAGCTTTTTTCTTGCATCCAAAATATGTAAGCACACTCACACTCTGACACACGTATGTATTAAAACATCTCGTTGCGAATGCAGTTGTATAGATTTTAAACAATTATATGTATCGCAAATTATTGATAGATTCAATACATGTTGTAGGGCTTAAATGGTGAGCCAGAAGATGACTAGAGAATTTCTCCACGTTTCAACGTGTGTAGCAGTATTTGGCAAGGACCCGATTAGAAAAGCTTTCATAGTTAATCAATTAAATATAACATCTTTGCATAGTACACGTAAATAAGTCTGAACAAGTGGACATAATCCTGATTATAATTGAAGTACTCGTAACGTTGGCTGTTTGTCGATCAACCAGAGTACATGAAATTGTTGCTTCTGGCGTTATTAAATTAGGATCTGTCTAGATCCTCAATCAAATTCAACGATCGAATAATGACAACGAGGTTCATACCTGTATTTGGGTCTATAACAAAACGAGAAGAAAAAACGTAGAAACAGCATGATTTTAGTCTTGTACTAGGCCAGGCATGAGCAACTCGTTTCTCTAGTAGTCACATTGGATGATATTCATGGTTGTTCTTATTTTTAAGATCGCCTTAAGCATTTGCTTATGTCCCTGTTTCCTGTACAAAATAGGAAAATATAGGATAGGCAGGGATAAGAAATGCTTAAGGCGATCTCAAAAATAAGTAACGACTATGAATAACGCTTGTATACTACTAAACGCATCCCCACCTATAATCCTACTCAGGGTCGTATCAGTTAGCCATGCCTGTACTAGACAATCATATATTTTATTATCTTAGAAACAAACAAACATC
>NW_017168598.1:22125-32130 GCF_001652005.2 Ceratina calcarata | reverse complement strand
TTGGATTCGCGAGCTAATAATTCTGGTATAAATTCGTTGTTAGGTGACTTTTATTTTTCGAAAGGCAACTTGTATGGTTCTAAAACAATTCACTTGTATGCATGTATCAAGACTCATAACCCTGGTACTATGTCCTAGAGATCAACGCTGTTTGTGAAAGAATTTTGATAAACTGGCTAGAGTAAGAGTAATGGAAAGCATGCAACGTTTACGTGTCTGAAAATAATTGATTATTACTGATAGCTGATATAGAAGCACTAGAAGGGTTAAGCTTAAGCTGCACTGTTTTAAGCGAATCGATGTAATCCATTCATTTATACGATGACAATCGTCCTACGCTACTTGAGAAAGTAAAAGAAAAAGTCCGACTCCGCTTATCAACGACGGTCAGATGATATAAAGCGGATAACTAATGAATAAATAAATAAAATAAATAAATAAATAGCAAAATAACTAAATAATAAATTTGGACGTCGTGTAAAGAACATTGTTTGGTTTGCGGACCATTAAATACCAAATACGATACAACGATCGCGTTACAATAATTATTTAAAATAGATTTGAACTGCGAGGGTGGGGAGGGGGTGCATTTGATGTTCCATGGGTATTTGAATGGATAATCTGAACGGTCGAGATCTGAAACAGGATTTCCTTGCCGTGTCAAGATTGATTGATTAAGAAATTTGATTGAGGACGTCGTTTGCAAACGTCGCTTTAAGAGTTCGTGGCTCGTGGTTCCCGGTTAGTTTCTTTTACTAGCGACGATGACAATGATCATTACTATTCTAAAGAGAATAAATGTACGAGCTCTATCTTACACTATCAAGATCTGTCGAATAAAGTTCCATGATCAAAATAGAATACGTAATTTCTATGAGACGTGTATTTAATTCAGGGGCTATTACAGTATTGCATATAACATTTATTATGTAATATTATAAAAAACATTTTCCTCGCTGAATAATATAAATATAAATTATTTATTTACTTCTCATGGCGTAGGTGATTGGAGCCCTCCAGATGATCTGAAACAAAAATTCAGATTCTTAAACTTTTTTCAACTTTTATTGCCTCAGTTATCACGCAGAGAAAACATTAATAATTGAGGCAGCATGTTTCGCCCTACTGTACTGTCTCTTCCCACCTCGTGTATTCACGGTAACTCGGCGGACTGTAATAGGTTCATACCACTTAACGCATCCCCACCTATGCTCCCGCTCAGGGCCGTCTCGCGACACAGTAGGCCATGCCCGAGGTTTTATAACGCTTTGCGTTATAAAAATAATTAATATAAAATGTCGCCACTCTGTAATAGCCCCTTGAAATTTGCTTACGTTATTATCAATGTTAGTGATAGTTCCTTTAGATACAACGTACTAACATGGTCAGGGATATAGTCAATTTACAAGATAATTTTGGCCTGATGAATAAACGATATATCATCTTCACTAACGTTACGTTTAAAAGGTTCTAGTTGCTGTTAATCATTTTTTAAAGATCGCTAGTTTAATGATGCTTGTACGAATGTAACCCAATGTCAGTGGAGGAGAGGCGGACAAAGGGGCTCTGAAAATTTCACCTGATTACTAGTCTATTATCGCTTATGTAGCTTCAGACCGACACTCGAAGTTCGGTCTGCAGAATTTTATCAAATTTCGAACATATCCCAGTAAGTGATTTGGGTTACGTCTGCGAACCGACGTGTAATCTTACTATCCGCCATAGGCGAAGTAAGTACGTACAGGGTGTTAATTTTAACTCGAGCACCGAAATTATTTCTGCTGTTATTGAAACTAAGAAAAAATGACTAGGTTTCAAGGCGTGTATCTATGATGAAAAGCCTTAAAACCATGTACATCCTATTTAATGTCTTCTCTTAGTTTCAATAGTAATGGAAATGATTTAGGTGTTAGATTTGAAATGAACATTCTGTTCATAGTAAATGTCCCAATTTTTGTTCACATCACAATTTCTTTTCACTGACTGAAGATTGCATATGGAAAAAAGAGGCAGTGAGTAGAAGTTGTGAACTGAAATTGGGACATTTACTATACATCTATAGCAGATGCAGAATATTTTCGACTGACAATGAGTTAAGTAGGATTTGCTCGTGCAAATAATCTCGCCGAATTGTGAGTTTGTACGTTCATCTACTTGTCTGGATGCCTTCGTTTGCTGCATTGCACGTGAATTTCGATTGTTCATTTTGTATGAGCATTCACTGATTCACAGTGGAAGGTATAAAGATATTTTCATTTGAGTTGGGTTTATTCGAAATCTTTTGATGAATGAATTTGATCACCTGGGATAGAGCAAAATCAACAGTCGGAATTTGCCTTAACACGACTCAGTGATTTTCTAAATAAGTGTAAATGATCTGAGAAACATTCGAGATTATGTATGATTCTTGGTGTCATGTTGCTGCAGCAAGTGAATGAACAACATTATTGACCAAATTGATCATTTTCATTTTTCTTCTTCTCATCTTAATGGTTGGCCTTTTGATTAGTATCATAAGCAAGATCTGACTTTAAAGAAAATGATACCAGTGAACCAAGCAGATGTACTCACATTTTCTATTCTTATGTACTAATCAGTCGTCATGTTGAATATTTATATTTGCATTTTTATCTTCGTGTCGTTTGGTGTGTTAGAAATTAAGCTCCATATTTAAGATGAATTGAGAAATTTATAAAAAGTGATCGGTTTGGTTTTTAATCTGTATTAGAGACAAGGTCTGACTTTGACAAACATAATACAGTGAACCACGCACTTAAAGAACTCATGTTTTCTATTCTTACCTATTAATCGGTCGCCATTTTGAATACTTATATTTATATTCTCATCTTAATGAATCGTTTGACGTTTTTGCAATAAAATTTCATATTTGATTTTGGATTTGTATTATAGACAAGGTCTGACTATAACAAAACTAATACAATGAACTAATCATGTATTAGCTTGAATATAAAGCATAAACTAATAAAAAAGTAAATATTTTTCAGCTTTGTAAGTAAGTTAAATGTCGCAATTTCTATTCACCGGCGTATTTTTTTATAATTTTATGTTATCTCAAAATTATTGAAAAATTAGTCTATGAATAGAAGTTTATGTTATCTTAAAATTCTAGAAAAATAAGTCAGTAAGTAGAAATTGTGACGTATACAGAAATTGGAACATTTTAGATCTGTTCAATTAATTGCGTGAATTCACTGTATTCTGATGCAAGTGAACACAGAATTATTGATCTTTTTAATACCCTACCGAATAATTTAGTTTTCATTGAGATGTTAGAAGGTTGAGTGTACAGCAGACATGGCCAATTGATGTCTCCCCACTCTAACAGCGATCCCCACCAGTGCTCCCGCTCAGGGCCGTGTCACACAGTTAGCGATGCCTGCGATAAGTAGTACGTTTGCTCATGCCTGGTTTATAGTATATAAAAGTGAAGGTCTTAATACATGGTCACTAGTAAAAATTAAAAACTTCCTGTAGTTTTAATTTACAACATATACAAAGTTTCATAAGAACCACTATAAAAATTGAGCAATAAACGAAACCTTCTACCACTTCAAAGAAAATTAAACACTTCGGTTAAATATTAAAAGAAGTTCCACCATTTACTCAAATGTAAATATTGCACTTGAGTCAGTCTGGTTCGAATTCGAGCGTTAGTATTAATAAATAAAATTATCCTTCAACTTCTGGTGCTTAAAATTTGACTGAACATTAACATTGCGTCCATGAATATCAAATTTTAAGCAAACGATGTCTTATCCGCATAAATACTATTGAAAAAGGGATAGAAAAATGCGCGCGCCACAGAGCAAGAGAGAGAGAAAGAGAGAGAGAGAGAGAGAGAAATATATAAAGATGTTTGAACAAAATATGTATCAAAGAAAAAGAATGCTCGCATCATTTTATGCGCAGGTGCAACGTCTCAAAGATGAATGCTGGCAGAATACACATTTATCATAATATATTTACCTACACACACATTCTAAAGACTGTAGAGATTCTTAAAATATGGCGGCAGCCGTGCACCCTTCGCGAATTGCACAAAATAAACGGTAACTATTCAGTGGAATGGAATCATCACCAATAACGACGCTAAAATTCATATTAGCAGCGGACATTTTCATCGAAACGTTTTACCCGTCGCCTACAGTTAGTTTCATTAATACCGAACCAAACAGTTTTACATCCCCTACGATGTAACATTTTTGAATAAATTTCTAACGAACGTTGAGCGTCGTTTAAAACGTTTCTAATGGCAGAAGTATGTCCCTTGACTTCTTCATACTGAATGGATTATCAAATAACTTTTCTACGGACACTACATTATATTCCTGTGTATATGTTGTCGCTGTTGTTGTTTGTGATAAAAATTACAAATTAAGGGGGAAGAAACTATCCACTTTCGTCGTTACTCGCGGACGATCGTTTGCCTATAAATAATGATCGATGAATTTTTATATTCGTTACGCTTACTCTCGTATAACGTTGCGTTACTTTGCGGCTGTTTCTCGACTAACCCGTGTTAGAAGACTAATCGCGATAATATACTATTAAATACTGCCCAGAAAGGAAGATATTTCAGAGGAACTATTGATCGATACGTCGTGCAATTTACAACATCGCATCGAACGATACCTTCGAGCCGTCTCTTCGCTCTCGCGGACAATGGTATAATAAAAACTGATTTTCACTAACGTCCCATTGCGAATTTCTCATTTCAGTTCCTTAAATACGTGTACGTTTAATCAGACTGTAGACGAGCCGCTTTTACTGTGTACTTTCTATAAGACCGTTCAGAGACTTCGGTGTGTTCACAATCAGTGAATCCCTTCTCTTTTTTTATACGTAGAAATTAATTATGAAATCGAACGAGGTAACAAGGTTTTTCCAACGCCCAGGCATGGCCAACTGTTGTCGCCTACGTGACACGGCCCTGAGCGCGAGCACAGGTGGGGATGCGTATGAGCGTATTATAGCTCGCCGAGTTACTTTAGCTACTGCATGAGGTGGGGATCGCTATTAGAATAGGGAGAAAACAGTTTTCTTCTTCATGTGTTATGTGCGGGACAACGAAAAGCTCGTAGAGGCAATAAAAAAAAGGATATAGTGAAATATCGACGAGCAGGCATGGCAAATCATTTCTCCCTACTCTAACAACTCTCCCCACCTCGTGCAGTAGTCGCAGTAACTTGGCAGACCATAATACGCTCGTACCACTTAACGCATCCCCACCTAAGCTTCTACTCAGGGCCGTATCGTGACATTGTTGGCCATGTTCGTTCGATTTCGACGCCACGAGCATAAATTATGAAATCAAACGAAGAAACTAAGTGTGATTAATTTCTAACGCGCCCCTCTTTTGCTATATAATTTTTGCCGAAACGGCTTCCCTGTTCGTATTCGTGTGTTACACTCGGGACAACGAAAAGCTCGTGGAGGCAATAAAACTAAGGAGGAATAAAATAAACGGATATAGTCGGTTGTTCGTTTGTTCAACTTTCTCGATGCTTTCGGGCTGTGACTTTTACAACGCTGGTACCCCAAATAAAAACCGCAATTACCAAGTGAAACTGAGAATCGACAATCGAAACGAACTAGAGTGAAACTTTTAAGGACTCAACAACGTTTTTCTCTAATTACGCTATTCCTTCGAGCCACCCCCTCGACGTCTACAACGGGTGTGAATCTTCTACATCCTTTGACTTAAACGCTACGCGAATAGATATTTACGTAACGTCGTGGAGTTACTTCGGACAAAAGCAATCGACTTATAGTCGAACGATTTCGATGACGGTCGGCGTAAACAGTTTCGAGCGGAGGGACACGGTAATGGGAAATAGAAACCGATGAATGAAACTGGAGATAAAACCGTGGTGGATGCTTAAGTCTGAAATGGAGACGGGAAGAAATTTAACTGTCGTTCTTAGTGTTTTTTTATATATACATATTATATATGTATACATAATATATTATATATATATGAATGATATATCGTTAAATGGGCTGTGGTAGAAACCTTTATATACTTTATACATCGGACGAGTCGGATCCTCTTGTTTCGTTTCTCATTTGGGGAATTTAATCAGAAAGAACTAATTAAGAACAAGGAAATAAAGAGAACAAGAAATGCGTATATACATAAATGAAAGAGAGACAGACAGAGAGAGAGAGAGAGAGAGAGAGAGAGAGAGAGAGAGAGAGAGAGAGAGAGAGAGAGAGATAGATGGGGGAGGAGACATCGTTTTAAAAAAAATGACGCTTCAGTCGTTCGAACGCGTAGCCACTTGTCCTATATTCTGTCACACAACGATTACCTTGCACAAAATGTACCTAATTATACTTAAATAGTAGGATCCGTCTTAATGATTGTCAATAATACTGTACCTACCGTAGACGCGGACAAATTATGAAATTAGACTGTAAGGTGTAACTACGATTAGATAGACAACCCAGTCGCTGATAACGAAAATTGTATAACTGTGATGCACCTGCTTCGAAGAAATACTTTCCTAACCTTAATCTCACACAACAAATTTTCTTTCTTCTTTGCCGGGGCTCTTTCAGATTTGATTAAGTACTTTCAGCCCTTCAACGTAACAATTTTTACTAAAAATGATAAGAAGAAACTGTTAGAGATTGTTACCTGAACAGAAATTGGGTCACTTACTATACCTGTTCAAGAAGAAATAACAAAATGGCGTCTGTTCATATTCGAATTTTCAATCACATAACCTTTTATTAATGATAAAAGTAAGATTTTCAATGATTCTTCAATAAAACTTTCTTCATTATTCATTTTCCACCTTTGAAGTATCGAAGTATTATGAGATAATATTCGAGTCATATCATTTCGAATGTTTCATTGATCCCCCGATTCAATGGACGTGCACCTCTTCGAAGCAGCATGCACAAATAATCGTTTATATATGAATGTTATAGCCTTAGTTTCGCTAGTTGGTGAAGAAAAAAAGGAATGTTTTAGACCCTTGCTCAACAAGTAAAACATTAATTTCGATGTTACGAATTGCATATACATACATATACCGATATGTATTAATTTTAAGTTAGAAGCAGAGGAAAACGTCGACCATTCTTACGAAATAAAATCGAATGGAGAAGAACGCGTACAGAATACGTGTAACCACGTGCTCGAGACACAGCATTGGACACGTGTCTCCCCGTAATCGATATTTAGACGAATCGTAGCTGTCCAATCAGTATATATATATATAAATATATATACACTATATATATATCTACCGTCGAAGTTTCCATAATACGTTTAAGAAAATCCTTTCTACTGTACTTTTGCGTGCTTCATTTCGTATCAGCGTATCGTTTCCGAGCAGACTTTGTCAAAGTTCGCTTTGCGCGCGTCTCTCTAGTTATTTTTTTTTTTTTAAATCGGAAATAGACGCATTCCTAAACTTGCGCCCAGATCTTCCGCGCAAATCGATCGAACGAATTGAGTACAGCGAACGGCCAGAGTAATACGAATGTTAATAAATGTTTCTCGCGCAAAGTTGGACGCTACACACCGGACCATGTTTTTTCGTAACAAGTAGAAATAAGACCTTGAGCTTAATGAATTTATCTCGTGGATGCGTGAATATAAAACTCCTGTTTGTACCTAAATAGTTTACTATGTGACGCTATTGTATAGATGACGTATAGAGGAATTGAAGCGGAGGAAGAAACCGGGTTAAATGACTAAGGCGAGAGGAGAGATAGTGAGAGAAAACGAGAGAGAGAGAGAGGGAGAGCAAGGGAAAAAATAAAGAGTGAACGAGGGAGCGAAAGAGCGAAAGAACAAGTTTTGAAGGTTATGTTTAATATCAATTCGATCACAGATCACATTGGACTTTATTTTTTTTCGCTAAGGAGCGATGAAAGATTAGTATGTTTTTATATGTAATTAGCGACTAAAGATGCATATAATTATCGTGCTTTCGCTTCGACAATGTTCCATAATTCTAATTAAATTGTTTTACGACGTACCTATCGTATTAACGTCGTTCGGCGAAAGACTACGTATATGTATATCAGCGAAGCCTGTGATTAGACTCTGATTAGTTTTCTTTTTTATGTTAAGCATCGTGTAACGTGGTTTAGCAACTGTTTTACTGAAAGTGTCCTTCCTATGTAAATTTAATAATTGTTTGCCCTTATAAATTATAAATAAATGATATCTTTCGGGTTCACGTATCTGCGGTCCATTCATTTTCCTTTTAGCAGAAGAGACCTAAGGGAAAGGTAGGTGCAACTATTGTTTCTGTTAGTGTTACAGTCGTTTAATAGATTTATTCGTGTTTATTGTGCGGAGATTAAACAGAATCTTCGAGGACAGCAATTATAAAAAAACTGATTTTTCGTTTTTTGTAAATTACTCGTTAACTATTGAGATTAGCGAAAAATGTTTCGGACGAAAGTTGTAGGTCCTGATGTCGTCTACAAGATAGGTTCTATGCATTTTTCTTCTAATTTCAATATTTAATGAGTTAAGTGCAGTTAATTGGCATTTTATGGGTACTGACAAAATCCGACCATTCCATCGTCGAAACGGCCAACTTTTGGCAAAAGATTTCGTTTTTCCTCAATAACTCCCAAACCGTTGGAGATACGGGAAAATTGCATAGGACCTTTCTTGTAGAGGACGACGAGATCTACAATTTTTGTATAAAAAGATATTGCTAGCATTAATATTTAACGAGATATTTGCAAAAAACGAAAAAACAGTTTTTTGCAAATAACTCGTTAACTATTGACGCTAGTGAAATTTTTTTATACAGAAATTGTAGATCTCGTCGTCCTCTACAAAATGGTCATATAAACGCCCCTCTAAGTCTATCCGTTTGGAAGTTATTGGCAAAAAACGAAAATTTCGTGAAACTGAAGGGGTACCCCTTGGAAAAATCTCGAAAAAATTGAAAAATTTTTTTTCTCAAAATTTCGAGAAATGCTTTAAATAAAAGTTATAGGTACTGCTATTACCTATAAGAAAGGTCATATACAATTTCCTTTTATCTTAAATACTTCAAAACTAATCAATTAATTATTTCGTTCATTGCCAATTATTCCTTAACGAGTTAGAAAGAAATTGCACAGAACCTTTTTTATATCTGACAACTAGAGCTACAACCTTTGTTTGAAGCATTTTTCGCTAGAACGAAGAAAATTTTTTGCCATAAACAATTTTATTTATTAATTAAAATATTCGTTGAAGACGAAGTCCGTTACACTGGGTTCCGTTAAATCTTAGATTTACTGTAACCAGATTCCAGTTTTTAAATTTACCGTAAGACACCAGGAACGATTGGAACAAATTCGAATACATTAAATCGGCAGAAACGTCCCGCTCCAGACGCGATAACATCCGCAAACCGTCGGGAGGAAAATAATCGGATTCCACGAGACGAAGAAAAAACGAAGATGCGGTTCGCCCGTTTCTCTTCCTCCGTCTCTATTTCAAGAGGAGAGAAATCGGAATCGAATGGAATCGACCGGGCGGAAAGAGGCGACGGTGTAGGGAAGGCGCGACCGGAAGTCCAATCGCTTTATTTTCGTTATATGGTATAGCGTCAGATTGAGATTCATGAGGGACTTGTTGCCAACTTCGCGTGGGATTTCGGCCATTCCAGAAACCAATCGATGCCCGCGCAATTGATCAGGTCAGGGCAGTTTCGTAATCTGTTCCTAAACACGTCCTCTATCGAGTTCGCGCACGACTAAATGATATGAATGCGCGCCAACGGCAACTCTGCCTGTTGTTTTGGTAGACGTTCAAACGGCGCGGCGTCGTCGCGTCGCTACCGTTATCGGTTCCTTTTTAATTTGTCTCCGAAGAACCACGACAATTTCTATGTAACATAGGGTTTGTTCTACATTCTACGATATCGTGGGATTAAATTCAAGAAACTTGGAGGAGCTGCGGACTTCCACTTTTGATTGTGTTGAATATATAGTCTCGCTCAAAACTTTGGAGCATGT
>NW_017168598.1:20182-21471 GCF_001652005.2 Ceratina calcarata | reverse complement strand
GTACTACTATTACCTTGGAAAAATACTTGGTCATATACAATTTCCTCTTATCTTAAATACTTCAAAACTAATCAATTAATTATTTCGTTCATTGCAAATTATTCCTTAACAAGTTAGAAAGAAATTGCACAGAACCTTTTTTATATCTGACAACTAGAGCTACAACCTTTGTTTGAAGCATTTTTCGCTAGAACAAAGAAACTCTTTTGCCATAAACAATTTTATTCATTAACTAAAATATCCGTTGAGCCCGAAGTCCATCACACTGGGTTCCGTTAAATCTTAGATTTACTGTAACCAGATTCCAGTTTTTAAATTTACCGTAAGACACCAGGAACGATTGGAACAAATTCGAATACATTAAATCGGCAGAAACGTCCCGCTCCAGACGCGATAACATCCGCAAACCGTCGGGAGGAAAATAATCGGATTCCACGAGACGAAGAAAAAACGAAGATGCGGTTCGCCCGTTTCTCTTCCTCCGTCTCTATTTCAAGAGGAGAGAAATCGGAATCGAATGGAATCGACCGGGCGGAAAGAGGCGACGGTGTAGGGAAGGCGCGACCGGAAGTCCAATCGCTTTATTTTCGTTATATGGTATAGCGTCAGATTGAGATTCATGAGGGACTTGTTGCCAACTTCGCGTGGGATTTCGGCCATTCCAGAAACCAATCGATGCCCGCGCAATTGATCAGGTCAGGGCAGTTTCGTAATCTGTTCCTAAACACGTCCTCTATCGAGTTCGCGCACGACTAAATGATATGAATGCGCGCCAACGGCAACTCTGCCTGTTGTTTTGGTAGACGTTCAAACGGCGCGGCGTCGTCGCGTCGCTACCGTTATCGGTTCCTTTTTAATTTGTCTCCGAAGAACCACGACAATTTCTATGTAACATAGGGTTTGTTCTACATTCTACGATATCGTGGGATTAAATTCAAGAAACTTGGAGGAGCTGCGGACTTCCACTTTTGATTGTGTTGAATATATAGTCTCGCTCAAAACTTTGGAGCATGTAGGATTTCAAAATAATTACTTTTTTGTAAATAGGGAGTTTATTTATAATGTTATACTTTGGTAGTATAGAAGTGTTAGTTATTATTGTTAATTTTTTACGTATTTTTTTATTTTATAATAATTATGTATTAATTATTTACTAATTAATTAAATACGAATTAGCCTTTCGCTTAAACAATATTGAGGTGAGGAAAATAATGGAAACGAACGTTAGCATTCTTATTTCTTTATCTTTGTCCAAATATGATAGAAGGCAACCATTACGTATTACTTCA
>NW_017168598.1:18270-19473 GCF_001652005.2 Ceratina calcarata | reverse complement strand
TAATATAGTCGCTTAAATTCTAATTCTCTGAATCTCCAAGAAAAGAAAGTTTTTTATGAAGAGATAAAAACAAAACTGGGCATGTTTCAATATTTAGAGAGATCAGTTTACTAAATTTACTTACTTAACTAAAAAATAGTTATTTTTGTATATATTTTTAGTTATTTATTACAGGTTACTATAAAACAGCTACTCGCTACAAGAATTTGCGAAGAAAAGAATTAAAATGCATTTTGTTATTATTCCTAATTTGACTAGCTACTAAAATTTGAGACATGCTCCTTGTAGATGATCTTTTTCTTCGTACGACGTTTTCACGGAGACGATATCATTTAGGTCCTCGTGCAGGCGTTGGCGAAACTACCTGCGAGGGCCGTGGATTAAGTTTGGATTAGGCTACATCGGAATAAACCAGGCCAGGTTTAGCCCGAGTCAGGCCTGCGGATTACACCCAAGCGAAGCGAGGGTTGAATTCCGTCAAGATTAGCCTCGACCAACGAGCTTATATACCTACCTACCTACTTTTTCTTTGAACCAACTCGTGGAATAAGTTGTATTTTTTCTTCTTTCCTGTGTTCATATAAATGACCGTGTCTTGTATTCATTTGACGAGCACGTCGAAGTCGTCCATGAAAGGAATTCGAATTTTACGTGTATGTATGCGAGTCTATCTAAATACAAGTTCGCTGGATTTCCTTATTCTATTTTCTAGCGCATCGCGAGACGCGAACTTCGCCAACTCTCACTCCGATGCAAATGCTTCGTTTGCGCTTGCTAACGAGCCAATCTTCCAACCAGGGCTCACCTGAACGTCCTTCGAGGTCGTCTCAGCGAACGCGTTCCGAGTTAACACGTTGTACTCTGTCTCCTCTAGGGAATTCAGTACCGACTAAAGCACCATCCTTCCCATCCCACAGATATCGTACCCAGTAGTAGCACCGAAAATTGATTCCCTGGCAGGGGGTTAACAATGAACTCGCGTAGTCTTCAGGCTACAACCGTTTCATAGATTGTAGAATATTTCTAAATACAAGGTGGCTGGATCTAAGAGAGGGAGAGAGAGATAAGACGAGAAGACGAGAATAGAGGCAGGCGAGGAGAGAACGGAACCGGGGTGGTTTTTTAACACTAGAAAGACTGAAACTTAGTATATACCTATATTGCCCAAAGCAGTCAAAATGACTGCATTGTGAAAGAATAATG
>NW_017168598.1:17228-18017 GCF_001652005.2 Ceratina calcarata | reverse complement strand
AATATTTTTTTGTCAGATTATCGCAAGTACTTGAATAAAAGTGAAAAGTGGAACATCCTGTATACGATGACACAATAAAAACATGTTTGTTCATTTTTTAAAATAACCACTACGTCACTACGTGATTCCAATATATAATTATACATATAGTTACATACATATATAATTATATAGTTATATGTGAAAAACAAATCCGGAAGCAGAACTGCGGCAATAGTAGTTTGAGTAGTAATTATTATATCGCAGAGGCTCGGCGAGGGATGCTAAGTTTTAAATAAATCAGTCTATTTATCGTTGAAGAATAGCAACGATAAACGCTGGTATCGATTTAATCCCGATAAAAGGATTCGCACGCTGTGATGGTCTAACTTAATTTATGGACTGAACCAACCATCCCGATTTGTTATCAAGGCGCGGCGCAGTGAATTTGTCTTGCGGAAAGAAGAACGCGATGCGGGAACCTCGATTCCTCCAAGTAATACGTCACGACCCACCCTTAAGACCCGTCGTCGGTTCCACTCCCTCCTCCCGGTTGAAAACAAATTAAACGACCGATCCTGCTGTATTCCGGTCTGTACGATTGCTCCGATAGGTCAGAATGATTAATTAATAACAGTTTGATTCTTCTTATAAAATAACAATAATATCGCTGGAGTTGGCATAAAATTATCAGCACAAAAGAAGAATCTTCAGAAGAGACTGTTAATAAATCAGTCGTATTTCAATTATCTCCTCATCAGAGTTATAGATTTTTAGATATAAAATTAACAATTAAGGATGAAAGTATAA
>NW_017168598.1:14369-16702 GCF_001652005.2 Ceratina calcarata | reverse complement strand
AGACAAATTTCTTTACACATTATTCTTTCACAATGCAGCCATTTTTACTGCTTTGGGCAATATAGGTATATACTAAGTTTCAGTCTTTCTAGTGTTAATTAGGCAAATCTGAATAGAATACCAAACGTTAATTGTCAATTGTTGTTAAAATGAATTAAACGTTTAATCATTTATCTGGAACCCTGTTCTTCAGACACCATTAACGTTGCAATCTAACCGAATAATTGCATGAACTTTGTAAAATACATACATGGCTCCTTGCCACTAACATAGTTTACGGCCTATTCCCTTGATACTGTCTAAAGTTATTTAGCTGCGTCGATGATGGGGGAGGCTTCGAATATGGCAAAGATAGTTACCTAGAGAATGCTGCGGCGCACGATGACTAGACTGGAGAACAACAGGAAATCGAATTACAGTTCGTCTCCTATGTATGTATTTTCGAAATGCCAGCTCATACAATTTGATGAAAAATTCTTAATAACGAATGTGTAGATCTCAAAATGGCTGAATGATTTTATTCAAATAATAATTTAGACACTTCGGGAAGGGGAGGGGGAATGTCGTGTGTGAGATTAAAGTCAGTTTGGATTCGTAGGTTAAGATTTACCTAATCACTGAGTTCTATTCTAATAGGATTATGGCTCATTTCTGTTCCAACTACCCAACGAATAATAAATTTAATAAATATAAAATAAAATAAATAATATACAAGGTGTCGTATTTTAATTTATCATTGGACTAAAAAAGTTATTTGCAGTGATAAATTAAAATAGGATAAAATAGGATTGTGTATACAACAAAATTGCACGCGGAGTCGAGTTTACCTATTAGAACAAAAAATAAATTTTATTTGAACCAGACAATCTAGATTAATGGAGATTATATTAAGATTTCAAATCCGTATCTTCTTTTCTGCGAGAATTTTCGTTAACATTAATTTAACGCTAATCAGTCTCTTTATCCGACAGTTCTCCCAGCTGTATTTCTTTTTTTGTCCATCCATCACTGAGTGAGTAGTGCGGGTTGCTTCTCATGCCTGCTATTTTTCAGCGATAAAATCCAGACTAACTAAAATACAGGGTGTCCCACAATTAGTGTAAGATATTGAAATGGGAGGTTCCTTAAGTAATTTTAAACAATATATTCCTTAGCGAAAAAGTTGTCCGAGGCATGGTTGAGGAATTATTAACAAAAAACTCCGACGTATTTTGACTACTTATACATATGAAATTAGTATATGTATATAAATATATGTCCACCCGTGCTTTGACCCTGGCTTGAAATTAATTTTATCTTCCTTGAAATCGGAAAATCGTAGAATAGGGGAAGCACAATTCCCATGCAAATGAGCCCATATATAATTTTGGTATTATAAAACCCCTGAATAATATTAAGTATTTTATTAAAATCAATATCTAGATAACATAAAGCAATAACTATAACCCAGGTACTTCGTTTACTTTTGCAATCCATGTGGATATTTAAAAATAAATGGTCGCGGTTGTTTCTCGTTGCGGTGAAATCGTCATACATTCAACGTTCTCACAGAGATTCGAGTGGCTCGATATCATCAAACTGAAACGTTCGAAACATTCATTGTTTTCACAACAATTCATCCGACTCGTCGAACTATAATACGCGGATACGACGTTATTTAAACAATAAAATGTTTATTTGACAAAATATGAGAATCCAATCCCAACGATTTGAAACCTCCATTAGAAATTAATTTTAGACAAATTTCTTTACACATTATTCTTTCACAATGCAGTCATTTTGACTGCTTTGGGCAATATAGGTATATACTAAGTTTCAGTCTTTCTAGTGTTAATAATCAGTTTTATCAGAATTGATGTATTGTTAACAGACTGGATCATACAAGGTTATCATATAACAAAATATAACCACACAATGGACTATAACAATGGACTTTAAGTATTAAAAAGGAGAAGGTGATCTTTCCTGCTGTGATCTAAACACGTTTATTTGCATATTTTTGAAGATGTATGGTTTTCAAGATATTGACCTGCCTCAAGATAAGATGACCATTGTGTATGGAATGTACATCAATACTACTAGTGTTTGATAGAAAGGCAGGGCTATTAACAGTTTTTCACGTTCGCTCACTTCCGGAACTTGCAACGAATTAATCCCATCTTTCCCAGGATCGATGATGCCCAAATTACCATAATCTCGAATTAGGAACTTGCCCGTGAATAGCAGATTAATTGTTTATTCACGATTCCTATTGCTGAATCGATTAAATGATCTCCTCATTAGCTGGCAAGTGAATACCCGTACGTCCATCGCGATTAAGAGTTTGAAATTTC
>NW_017168598.1:9413-13146 GCF_001652005.2 Ceratina calcarata | reverse complement strand
ATTCTTTATAATCGACTTGTTTTATTATTATTATTATTATTATTATTATTATTATTATTATTATTATTATTATTTGATCATTCATTTCGACTTCGTCCTTCTCCGAACACTCAAGTACAACTGTGCATTATAAATTACGGTGAAAATTCTGAAGCAGGATTGGGAACACACCAAACTATAATATAATTCATCGCGATATAAAGAGGCAGGCAAACGGAATGGGGTTGGGGGAGAGGATCGAAGGGGAAAAAACGGCGGAGTGAGAGGAAGCGGAAGAAAAATATATGGGAACCGAAGGAGTTGGCAGAGCGTAGAAAAGAGTAGAAACCTCGAATGATGGGGGAATCGTTGAGGAAGCCTTTAATATTTTTCTCATAAATCTCATGCCCCTTCCCGTCGAGTACTCTCGCCGCGAAACCCGGGACGGTTTATCTTTAACTTTATCTACTGTGCTTGGGGATCTCGTGCACCAAATTTCTGCGATACGAACGTTCTAAGCGACGTGTTGCGTCAATCTTATCCATCTTGTTCCTCCGCCTGTGCAACTCTAATTAATCCACTCTCTCTGCAATCTTACTTCTGCAAATGTTTTCCAAAACTAGCGATTCTCCGAAGTCTATGACTGGGTCTCAATTCGTATATATTTCTTTTTTGTATTTTGTACAATTTTAAAGGGCCTTACCAATGTGAAACTTTTAATTTGGGTTCTTATAATTAGGAGAATTATTACAATCGAACGAATAATGATTCTTTTACTTCAACTATGGGACTATTGGTTTTGAGGTTATGAGCTTACTATAGCCAAATTAGCTATTAAAATGATACCTTCCGACTCGTGCTCCAAAAGAGTGCACATCCCATTTAGAAGTTGCTGCTATAATCGCGAGAGCTTTAGAGCCCTAAAACTTTCTCCATGTCGTTCCATTTCATTATTACTTTCTCACCGTTCTAATCTTTCGTTAGTTGGCCTACCCAATGTGAAATTTTCAAAAAATCGATTTTATTTTTTTACATTTTTCGAAAATTGATACCTTCAAAAATATACTAAAATTTCAAGGTCGAATCTCAACTAGTTTTCCATTTAGAGTGGTAGTCTTTTAATAGTATTAATATAATATAAGTAAAAATGTAATAGTTAATACTTTAAACGCGTTTTTCTCGAAATGGTATTTTTCAAATTTGCTGACACTATAACTCAAAAACCAATTATTCGATTGACTTCAAATTTTAACAGTGTTCTAGACATGCTTTATTGTTGAATGACGTAGAATATTCTTGATTGGATGAAAACTGTAATTTTGGCAACGAAAAAACGACAATTTTTTTACGGAAAAATCGAGAAATTTCTTAAAAACTCCGCCATTTTGTCAGGTTTCGACATTTTTCGAATATCCTACGTCATTCAACAATAAAGCATGTCTAGTTTAAGAGCGTCTCGTCTTTTTTCATTTAAGCCACCCTAGCGAACTGTATGTCAGCAGTTGAGACTCTTTTCTTTGGCGTCTCGGGAGATAGTGCATAACTTAGTCGCCCTTTAGTTATTTCTGTACGAAACAATTATTTTACGCAGTTCATTTATAGGCAAATGTATCCATAAAGTTTAAAAAAATTCCATACAATACTTTTCTTAAAAGAAAAAATTCCCAAAAATGACCTAAATGTTAGGCAGTCACACTGGTAAGGCCCCTTAAAAAATTTGTAGAAACTATGGAACGTTTTTTTAAAAATTTGTATCATTCAGTAATTAGCTTATTACTATTATTTGAAATCGTTATGTTACGAGACTCACTCAATATATGTAATAATCACGGATGCCAGAATGTAGGATTTCTCCTCTTCCCGAGCTGTCCCCCACTACTTGTTTTTGCTCCCACTTACGTTACCCATGATCATTGGAGACATGTCTAATAACGCCATATGTAAGTGGGGAGAGCACATTGAGCATACAGCAGCATACAGTAGTGGGGAGAGCTCGGGAAGAGGAGAAATCCTACATTCTGACATCCCTGGTAATAATATAGGTGGGAATGAGTAAATCGATTTCTATGTACATTCTTCGGATATTTCATTTTAGAATATACATTGATAAAGTAAGAATTCTGGGCCACAGGTTGAGTATGGCTGATCTAAATGGAAAACGATTTTGGTATGGGCGTAACGCGGCGCAAAGTACACGTATACTATAGTCTGTATAGCGTCTAGCTCGTAGCACTTGAGTTAGGTCGGGCAGAGATACTAGAAGAGGAAGGTTCATGACGTTGAAATAATCTACCAGTTGGTGCAAGACCATTTGGCTGCGGGATTATCGCTCTTTTATTTTCAATTCTTTTCGGAAGTATTTCCCTGTCTGGGGCGTGGTACGTCGACACTGGGAATTTCGAAGAGAAATGCTCTTTCACCGTTGTTTCATCTCCTTCTTAGCGTTTCACGTTCTCCTTGGAGAAATCTGGATTTCGAGAGGTCGTGATTTATGTTTCGGTCAGTACTCCCTATATAAAAGATGTCAATCAAGACTATTGGGATTAATTTTTTTAGTTTTGAATATTTATTTAACATTGGATCTACCATGCATCGCACAATGGCGTATTTGCCTACGTAAAGTGTTAGAACCGAGGAGAGGTGATTCTGTAAGTGTTTCTGAACAACAATTTCTTTTGCCAAAATATAAAGTGAGTCATGGTTTTTGAATTATTAACGAAAAACACCGACCAATGAAAGCGCACATAAGGCCTGCGCTGACCAATGGCCGAGCGCCACGATCCGAGCCACTACTGCTGTGGCTCAGCCCTACACTTATTGGCTAGTATTTTTCGTTAATAATTCAAAAACCATAGTGACTAGCCACGACATAAAATGAATATAAAATAAAGATATTATAAGAACATAATTTAAAATAAATACAGAATAAACAGAACATAGTATAGAATACATAAAAATATAGCAACTATTGTAAAACAAATATAAAATAAATATGCATTTTTTCAACTGATACTATAAATAGTTTAGTTTGCATGAAGTGTAGTCGTTACTTTTTTATTGAAAGTATTCGGGACAGCAATGCTGCTGTTTTATGTCTTCCCGACAACTATACCTGCGCCGGGTCATCTTAAGGTAATTATCCGATAATTACGTCGGCAGAGAATCGAGAGCTCGATATCGTTTGCTAAATTATCGACACCACAAAACCTATGCCCCGTATCCGAGCTATTATCATCACACCTGCTCGTCATAGTACTTAAACAATGCGACCTTCGTCGTCTTCTGCCTGTCATTATGCGAATCTCATGCATTTATGAGTAAAAACTGAGTATGCAAAAAATATAAACGCTGCATATTACAGGTAGCCCTCCTTCAACACGGCATCTTATAACACGGTTTCGCTATAACACGATTCGTAAATTGCGCGAACCCTCCTACAACACGGCATTTTATAACACGGCTTCGCTTTAACACGATAAGAAAATTGCAAAAACCTTTGTAAAGTACTGTACTTCTACAGCCGCGGCGAGGCTTGCCGTCTTAAAGATACAATGTTGACACTGAGATATAATTTAACATTAAACTGAGTTAATAATTTAACATTAAAAAAATTAAATGAAGGCCTAAGCTTAGCTGAAAATCTCGAGTCATTTTTCTACTAAAAGAAGCCGAAAATTCAAAAGGGAGCTGCAAAACTGTCTAGCTCCATACCGAGAAATTTACAATGACCTGGTAAGAACCAGCAACCAAAGTA
>NW_017168598.1:7086-8887 GCF_001652005.2 Ceratina calcarata | reverse complement strand
TGTTAGAACGTATTCATATTAACCGCGCACTGTCTCAAGCACCATCTAGTGGCATATAAACATTATTGAATACAGATCACGACTCTTCTTATATGTTGACTTCTTCTTCCGGTGTAATGTGGCTGTATAAGCGTTGAATGAAATGAAGTATCTTTCGTAATCTCGAAACATCCACTATTTAGTATTCTTTTTAACATTACGTGTTTACGTGTAATCAAGTCCACTACTCTGTGATCTCGATTTTTAACAAAAAACAGAAAATATCAAAAGCACAAATGCTTATTGTAATATTTAAATGAAAAGAAAATCTGCTACCACAAATGTTTTATTTTATTTGATAAAAATCCGCAATTTATTAATAAAAAATTGTAAACGTGTTTCTTAAACGCTGTTAAACATTGAATAACAGCGAGCAAACTTCTACTCCTTTAGATTTCGTTTGACCGTCCCGTTGAAGACCCGGGCGTCCCATGGGAAACGAATCCGAGGGGTTGGTAAGTCATTTGGATTTGGAAACATCTCCGGAAGGGGATTATGTTTTGCTGTATATGCAACTTTCCGGTCGAAGTCGCGACGGGGATCCATCCGATGATGAGATCGGTCGTAAAGCAGTCGATCTTACTGCGCATCAGGGAAATAATTCGTTCCTACAAACCCCATCCCCCCCACGCTCCCCGTTCGTCGTGAAATAATGGCTTTCATCGGAGAAAAGGAACGCGAGGATAGAAGATCGGAAAGGTTTCGAGGGATACGGATGAACAAGCAGGATTGCGTAGTTTTTTTGGGGAAATATTAAACGCGAAGCGAAACCTAGCGTTTTCATGTGGAACGAATGTCGGATGGTGTTCGTCCGTTTCAATGTTTCTCATGTTCTCGTGAATCTAAGCGTAATTTCTTAGACCAGATTTTGAAGTCTCGTCGTTATTTTATAGAATATTTGTGATGTGCTTCGTGATAGTTTCCGTGTAATGGAAGTGATGTCTACAATAAAACAAAATTTATTATTATTATTATTATNTAACTAAATTTACTACAATATAATACAAATAGAGAGAGAGAGAGAGAGAGAGAGAGAGAGAGAAAGAGGGAGAGAGAAAGAGTATGAAAAGAAGGATAGAGATCCTCCTAGAGCTTCTCGGTTCTTAGAGCTTCGTCGCTACTCTTCTATCTTACGACTTTTCGATGCAGCTATCGTTGGTTTCGCGGTTGCGAGCGAAAGTAACACTGAATGTGCAAGACGGGGGCGGAACTGACCACGTAAATTGCGAGTACGCAGACGTTGCCCGTTACGATATCCAACAGCAGCAATTCTTCCGCGGGCCGCTAACTGGAACTCGCCGCAGTAAACTCTAGCCCCGGTTCTTTCTTATCATAATCGCATTTGTGGATAATGGGCCAAGGATAATTTGTTATCGCGAAATGTCATGGAACAGAAAGTTTTTAAATTACTTCGTTCCTTCGGACCAACTTTACTTTTCACCCCCTAACTCGTCCAACCCTTTCCACCGTTTCCCCTCTACATTTTTCTTCCTGTTCCCATGATTCCTTCACGTCTTCTTGTTTCGTCGATCGACCCTGCTTTCTTCTTAACACTAAATCTAGATCGTATTTCATATTTTATGCACTGGACCACGTTTTAGTATTAGTGCAGTGAAAACCAGTAAAACTGCTACCTCAATTGCAACAAAAAATGCAAACCAAAAAACCAAAAAAAAAAAAAAATGCAACCACAAAAAAAAACCTCAACCAAAAACAAACCTCATAACAGCTGCAATAATAATTACAACTTTAACAATATAAT
>NW_017168598.1:5169-6521 GCF_001652005.2 Ceratina calcarata | reverse complement strand
CTTTTTAATACATAAGTAACAGTTCTGTGGAGCAGAATAATAAAAAATAATAATAACAATATAAGAAACATGGAAAAGCAGGAAAGTAGAGGTTAAGATCAGTTAAGGAACTGAAGAGGGGGTAAAGAATGACGCAGTTTTCTCTTAATACACATCAATCGAATATTCACATGTCCTTACGTTTAAAATGAAGAGGTAGACTCAGTTCTAAGGTAATAAAGCCGGATACACAATACCTGAATGTATCAACGTTTACTTGTTTGTCTCATACGCAGAACATTTAATCTGACGCTTAAATACATCATTTTTAATAGCTTTTACATGGACTACTGCGTTCACAACAAGAATGACAGTCGTAGTAAATGTAGTTGAGAAACAGGGGAGAGCCCGTGAAGAGGCATGGAAGTTCCAGCGATTCGCAAAACTGTTTCCGTCTCGGCAACTTTCAGCGAGCCGGGGAGTCGCCTTGTTTCCCGAACGGCGACGCGCTGCGAATTTCTGATTTCAAAATGCACCGAGCATACGCAATTCCTCGCCCCGGTTTCTTAAATTTGTCCGCCGAGTATAGCAATGTTTCATTCAGAAGCTTCCAAACAATTTCCAGCCATGTTTCAAATATTCCTAGCTTCCACAAAGGAGTTTTTTTAATCCTGTCATAATCATATTCACAGCTATGGAACACTATTTGGATCATTTTAAACTCATTGATTCGTTTGATTAGGGGCGATAGCTATGAGATTTTTCCAAGGGTTACCTTTCCAAATTTTGCGAAATTTTCGTTTTTTGCCAATAACTTCTAACAAATTATCAGAAGATCTGCACACAGCATCTCTCAATTCGATATTTCACCTGAGCAACCTGAGTTTCTGGTCCACCAAAGGACCTGTAGACGGCACTTCAATCTAATTCCCACTACTTGGGACTTATGAGGTGTTAAATATCTTCGCAAAATTTAATAAAAGTCAGTCTTTAGTGTAACTTGGTGCAAGAATCATTACATGGCCTTGTTCATACTTGTGTAGTTCACAAGTGACTTAAATCCGAGTTCAATCAGCCTTCTACCGTCACAGGAGCACCACAGCGAGGTGGGGATGCGTCAAGTGGTGTAAGCGTATTATGGTCCGACGAGTTACTGTGACTACTGCAAACGGTGGGGATCGCTACCAGAATAGAGAGAAATGAACTGATTTAAAAAACGATTTAGAATTTAAATACAGTTGCAGTGTACCAAAGTCATCATCATTACTGTCTGTGTAAAATTTCCAAGAAAAAAAGACTATTCAATGTTAGGAATTGTTGCAACCGTCCAAGTGGGTTTTACTGCGGATGTGCCATTTATGATACTTATAAAG
>NW_017168598.1:3309-4562 GCF_001652005.2 Ceratina calcarata | reverse complement strand
TTAATTTGTTAAGCAATGGACAAGGATTAATTTTTACTCTATGTGATCCATAATCATTGTGGATGCTAATGACTTTTGTAATTGATGCAACCTTGAAGATTCAATGATAATAATAATAATGTTCCATTCGAATGTCGACGAATCAATATTTCGCAGGGGAATATCGCAAGCGCGAAGCAGCAGCAGCAGCAGCAGGGGCGATAATTTTCTTCCCACTTTGTAGAGCTTCCCGAGGAAAGCTTCTGACGTAAGTAAAGAGCAAGTTACGCTGGCGCATGTACGCCGACGCGACGCGACGCGTAATCCTTCCCGAGTGGTTGCAAACACGCTGGATGATAATTAAAAAACGGCCTGCGTTCGTCGTCCTGGTTTCTATCTTCCATGAATTATTCAGATTCCGTGCTGCTCTACCTTACGCTATCCTGCTACCCTCCACTTCTTATTCTTTTGTCGCATTCTTTTGTCATTTTTCACATCCAACTGCTTTCACGTAATTTTTTTCTTCATCTTCCCATGGAATTCCTTAGAGATTGCAAATTTAATCTCGATTTACTTCACTCTGACTCTTATTGTTAAGACGACAGTGTGAATGCAAGGACGAATGTAATTAAATGCAGGAAAATGTAAAGTGCTTGGAGGTGAATCGAAGTGGGAAATTTAAGGTGGTAGCTGATAAGGCAGGCTGTCAATGTGACCCAGAAAATTAATCAAAAATATGGATTTACAGGACTGTACTTTCCATTCTTATATGAGAACATTTTTAGGTTAGGTATCTTTTTGGAAATCTTGAGCGCTTTGGTCATGAGCGTTTAATGCCTTTGTTTAATTTTACAAAAATACCTAAGTTCTTGAATCTGAATCGAAAGAGAAATGTAAGGCTGCAATTAAAATGAGATAAATGGAGATTGACACTTTAGAGTGATTTTTCAAAACGATGAGAATTCGGATTTTCACTTCGTCGCCATAGCCGAGCGTCGCCTCGCGACGTTACAAGACAAACAAGAGCCGATAAGCTGGAACTGCAAGCGTGATAAGGTCGCCTTAGAGGGGGACGGTGGAGGTGACGGGGGAGATTTGCAGAGAGGCTGCTCGATTTATTCCCCGCCTGTGATAGATATAAAGCTCGGGTTCCCGTTGAAGAGCCGTTGAACTTCGGCAACTCAAAAGCGTTTGCATTAAAATCCGTTGCTGACACATACGTCAACGTTTCGCCAAACGAAACTCTACCCGTCAGGAACTGCTATTTGTATATC
>NW_017168598.1:1003-2280 GCF_001652005.2 Ceratina calcarata | reverse complement strand
TTAATTTGTTAAGCAATGGACAAGGATTAATTTTTACTCTATGTGATCCATAATCATTGTGGATGCTAATGACTTTTGTAATTGATGCAACCTTGAAGATTCAATGATAATAATAATAATGTTTCATTCGAATGACGACGAATCAATATTTCGCAGGGGAATATCGCAAGCGCGAAGCAGCAGCAGCAGCAGCAGGGGCGATAATTTTCTTCCCACTTTGTAGAGCTTCCCGAGGAAAGCTTCTGACGTAAGTAAAGAGCAAGTTACGCTGGCGCATGTACGCCGACGCGACGCGACGCGTAATCCTTCCCGAGTGGTTGCAAACACGCTGGATGATAATTAAAAAACGGCCTGCGTTCGTCGTCCTGGTTTCTATCTTCCATGAATTATTCAGATTCCGTGCTGCTCTACCTTACGCTATCCTGCTACCCTCCACTTCTTATTCTTTTGTCGCATTCTTTTGTCATTTTTCACATCCAACTGCTTTCACGTAATTTTTTTCTTCATCTTCCCATGGAATTCCTTAGAGATTGCAAATTTAATCTCGATTTACTTCACTCTGACTCTTATTGTTAAGACGACAGTGTGAATGCAAGGACGAATGTAATTAAATGCAGGAAAATGTAAAGTGCTTGGAGGTGAATCGAAGTGGGAAATTTAAGGTGGTAGCTGATAAGGCAGGCTGTCAATGTGACCCAGAAAATTAATCAAAAATATGGATTTACAGGACTGTACTTTCCATTCTTATATGAGAACATTTTTAGGTTAGGTATCTTTTTGGAAATCTTGAGCGCTTTGGTCATGAGCGTTTAATGCCTTTGTTTAATTTTACAAAAATACCTAAGTTCTTGAATCTGAATCGAAAGAGAAATGTAAGGCTGCAATTAAAATGAGATAAATGGAGATTGACACTTTAGAGTGATTTTTCAAAACGATGAGAATTCGGATTTTCACTTCGTCGCCATAGCCGAGCGTCGCCTCGCGACGTTACAAGACAAACAAGAGCCGATAAGCTGGAACTGCAAGCGTGATAAGGTCGCCTTAGAGGGGGACGGTGGAGGTGACGGGGGAGATTTGCAGAGAGGCTGCTCGATTTATTCCCCGCCTGTGATAGATATAAAGCTCGGGTTCCCGTTGAAGAGCCGTTGAACTTCGGCAACTCAAAAGCGTTTGCATTAAAATCCGTTGCTGACACATACGTCAACGTTTCGCCAAACGAAACTCTACCCGTCAGGAACTGCTATTTGTATATCTGCATTTCAGAGATACTCCAGCTA
>NW_017168598.1:0-550 GCF_001652005.2 Ceratina calcarata | reverse complement strand
AACATTTCAATGCACGTGAGTTGCAGTACCTTGACGCCTAAGCCTGTGTACCCATCCGAAGAGCTTGACTCTTTGACTTCTGTACTTTTCACCATCCCTGATTTTTATACGAACAGCAGATGGCAAAGTGGTATCTTCCTGAAGCACTATCGCCTTGGCTTCTTCCAAATTCTTTATTCTTTTCTCTTCGTCCAACTGCAACTTTGCTTGTTTGTCTTCGTTCTTATGCTGTTCCCTCGCCCAGATCTTTTGTATCTTTTTCAACTGAGTTTTCGATGCCAGCTTGTACTTCTGCCCAGCTTCCTGAGAATCTACATAAATTGGCGGAAATGGTTCCTTGCCCGCATGATGCATCGCTCTTAAAATCGTTTTCAAAGGCTCGGATTCAGTACCCTTCCCTGTTTTGTCGTCTCCATTCTTTTCAGAAGTATAAATTGCATCTAAGACAAAATTATGAAAATTTACTGATCCACGTGTTTTGCCACTCGGCAATAAAATTATCATCATTTATTTAAACTTACTTTCCAATGATTCGGACATCGTTCTACTA
>NW_017168597.1:161419-164338 GCF_001652005.2 Ceratina calcarata | reverse complement strand
TTTTTTTTTTATCCTTCTCTCTTTCACGGAACGCGACGAGTGGGCCCCTTGTTTTCTGTCTTCGAAATCAGAGAACTACGACTACGTCGACCTCTTATCTCTTTTTCTTTCTCGTCTTACGCTCTCGGTGAAACACGAATATTCACCGTTCTTTGAATGGGCTAAAAATCCACTGTGTAAAAAACGAGAAAGACGTAGTAGACAAAAGTGCATGAAGCATCAAAAACAAAATGCATGGCATAATGTTTAAAGGATTAAAGAACATTTCTTCTCGAATTGATGTCCTAACAATTTTATTTTGCATAAAAATCTACAGTCTAAACTATGAAAATTGCCAGTTCATTTATATTAAATTTCACGATCTAATATTGGTCACTAATTTATAATAAATATAAGTTAGGCTAATGATTTAATTGACACGACGACAAATAGTTGTGACACTTTTTTTTACGGATGTAATCCGTCGACCCATTATTCGGTCGGATCGGGTTTAAACGGTATCTACGATGGAACAGCGATCGGTCGAATAAAACAAAATACACGGGTCCCGATAAAAAGCAATTTGAAAAGGGAATCACCGCGGCTCATTCCGGTATGTGTATGAAAGATAGCCGGATTGCCGGAAATCGAAATTTCGTTATCTCTTTGTTCGCAAACCGCTGTCGCCGGACGGCACCATTCGGTCTAGTCCGTTTAAATGCTAATTTTATTTAAACATTACACAAACGAGCCGGCGACGTGTTTGCGTTCGTTCCCGTTTAATCCGCGATCGACGACGAGTAAGGATCACGGGTGCCGCGGTCTAATAGATACCGGGGCAATTTCCATAAACGTCAAAATTGACGTCAAACAAGACTTCTCTATTCTGCATTCAATTAATTCTTAACGGTTTAAAGCAGATAATCGAAAAGCAATTTTCCGTCGGCGAAATCGTTATGGGAAATTCGGTAGCGGCACGGAATCGAATCCCGCGGCAGCTCTCGGTATATTTTTTCGGCGCGAATTTCCGAGCGTATGTGTGCATAATCTCGTAGCCCGGAAATCCCCCCACGGGGCGCTGATCATTTTCTGCTCGTTAATTGAACGACCGATCAAAAAGTGGCGAATCGAACTGGGCCCGGTTGCTCGTTTCCAGGCCGAATTAGCAATCACTGCGTCCTGATTGCGAGTCAGATCGAATCCGATTCGGGGCGGAATTCGAACGCGTGCCTTCTCACCTTCCCCAGACGACTTTAATTGTCGATCAAAAGAAATGGGACAAACGAATGATTTGAAAATTCATCACTCATAATCTTTGTTCATTAATTGACATATCTGACGACACCTCTTTAATATTCTTCAGTCACAATGTAAGAAATTGATTTGGAAAATCGTACTTACAACTTTTATTTGAACCACTTATCAAAATTTTGACCAAAAAACAATTTTTTTTTTTTGAGATTTTTCCAAAGGGCTTAGCCTTCAGATTTTCGCGATTTTCGTTTTTCTTCAATAACTCCCGAACGGGTGGACGTAGGGGGTCGTTTAGGGCGAGTTTCTTGTAGAGGACGAGCTGAGCTACAAGAAAGGTCCTGTGCAATTTTGCCGTATCTCCAAGCGTTTAGGAGTTATTGAGGAAAAACGAAATTTCACAAAATCTGAAGGAAATTTCGACCATTTCACCGTCGAATCCAGCGAAGTTTGGACAATACTTTTCCTTTTTGCTCAATAACTCCCGAACGGATGGACGTAGGTGGGCGTATTTAGAACCATTTTGTAGGGGGCGACGAGATCTACAATTTCTGTGCAAAAAGAATTCGCTAGTGCCAATAGTTAACGACTTATTTGCAAAAAACTGTTTTTCTGTTTTTTGCCAATAACTTCCGTACGGATGGACTTAGGGGGACGTATATAAAACCACTCTGTAGGGGACGACGAGATCTACAATTCGTATATAATAGTTTTGCGCTAGCATCAATAGTTTACGAGTAAATTGCAAAAAACAGTTTTTCGTTTTTCGTCTATAACTCGTTAACCTATTGATGCTAACGAAGAATTTTTATACAGAAATTGTAGATCTCGTCGTCCCCTACAAAATGGTCCTATATATTCCCCCTACGTCCATCCGTTCGTGAGTTATTGAGGAAAAACGAAATTGATGTCAAAAGTTCGCTGAATTCGACCGTCGAATTTCGTCAATGCCAATAAAATGCCAATAACTCGTTAAATATCGAAGTTAGAAGAAAAAGAACTTTAATTTGAAGCATTTCTTGAAATTCTGTGGAAAGAAAAATTTTTTCCAGATTTTTCATTTCCCCTTCAGATTTTGGGAAATTTTCATTTATTGCAAATAACTTATCTGCTCCGCTAGCGAAAAATGTTTGAAACGAAAGTTACATCTTCTATTCTTTCCTATAATGTGTTTCAGTTCGGTTACAGCGTGTGGCGGAATTTGCATGATGAAAAAACCGGTTATGAGATATTGCGGCGCAAAGATAACACAAAGCTATCGTTGCCGGTAAATTTTTCTACCGCAGCCTTCATCGCCGACGCGGTGTTTAATTGTGGCCCTTGTACCCGCGAGTTTGTAGCGAGCCGCTGCGCCGCTTTCATCGCGATAAATCGATTGTCTGTTTTGGTAAAAAATTACGAGCCGACGCGGCGCGACGATAGGATTATTCGCGAACACGGGTCCGATGGGACACAAAATATCAGACGTAAGGTTTACCCGGGTCGAATTCAATGCCTCGTGTTATCCGGTAATCGGGTTTTAGCCCCTGTCGCATATATCTACGACAACAAAAAAGGCGAACAGCTAGTAGAATTTTGGTTTTCATCCAGTCTTCAAACACTTTCCATCTTCCCATTTTTATATCCATAAATCAATCAGTTTTAAATCTGCAAAAATTGTTCAGGTATGCCTCTCAAGCACCGCACAAA
>NW_017168597.1:144745-159472 GCF_001652005.2 Ceratina calcarata | reverse complement strand
TAATTAATATAAATATTATTATTTTATTTTTATTATACCAAATTGTAATTAATATAAATTAATATAAATATCATTTAAAATTTGTCACTTGAAAGTTTGCAAGTCGAAGTAGGATGAGAATAAGTTGGAGTTGCCGATTAATATTCACAATTAAGTTAAGGGTTAATACTTCAGAAAGTTAAAAGCCAAACGATTTAAATTCATCCATTAGTATTAACGCTTGCAACCAATAGAACTATATTCGTGTTCCCGATAATCTAGGACCATTTCGCGTAGGTTGGAAGGTCGTGGGGGTCGCAGCGAACTCCCTCCACAGGGTTCAGTTTACACGGTAAAGCATTGAGATGTGCAGAACGATCAAAAACTGAATTGTGCCGGTCCTAGACTCTACGCACGTATCTTTTAATACACGATGTTCATCTCTTCCAATGGACAACAGCGTTGTCGTATTTCAGATTGAAAGGAAGCTTCCCAGATAGAACCGTATAATCTGCGATCTTATCACGCGAAAGAATACTCCTGATACAAGGAAAGCTAGTTCGGATTTTCGAATAGAAATTGGTACATTAGAATAAGTACCCGATTCTCCGGAATAATGCATTTTTGATTTCTGGCTACCTGCACGTACAATGCCTCGACTTTGAGATGACGCAGAGCCTCTGTAATAGACGTGCACATATATCGGAAGTTTGTCTGGATTTATTTGGTCTTTTCATTTTTCTTAAATTTCCTTTAAAACCGATTCCCATAAAGTAGTCGAGCAGGGGTATGAGAAATAGCTGCACGTAGGAAATCCGCGAGTCCGGCTCGCTGCCACAAAGACCTTCTTAAGTCCTTTGCTGCTCTGTCGATCGTTAAAAGTTCGATCGTAGATCAGAAAGAGGTGTTCGTAGCTGGCATTATACTTGGACTACTGGTGTACTTATTGTACCACGGATGAAGAGGCTGGTGCGCCGGTTCGTGGGTGCATGGACAAAGTGGAATTTACGTTGCCCGAGGCGAGAGCTACACTGAAATATCATCGGTTCGTTTCGGGCTCGCTTTTGCATATTCATGCGTGGCAGCGGGCGGCCAGGACCCAAGGTACTGGAGAGAAAAGGAACGGAACGGAAACAGTGAAATAACTGAGCGAGGAAGGAGACGAAAGATATTTCCAGCGAGGCACCAGATAAAGATAAACACGAAAAGTTTTTGAAACGGCAAAGATAGCACGAGAAATAAGTAGGATGAAGTAAAAAAAGTTTTAAAAATAAATTGGCAGAGTATTAAATGAATTTCTCTCCCGCATCGGCAGTCGTAAATAATTTTAAGAAAATGTTTCTTATCGGTTATAAATTTTATTTATAAAAAGAACTGTGATCCGAAACCTTCTGTTGCATTAACGGAATTAGGAGGTGTATTTTTTTCCTGTTATCATTCGCGTTAAGAGAAGTCTTGTTCCTTTCGGACGGGGAGATTTCACGTGCTAGTAAAACTGTCTTTTATTTCTGCTCAGTCGTTCGCTCGCGTACCGCGAATCAGGCAAATGGATGAACAGCAATTTTTTATGACCGTCTTATGATCGTTTAAACGTACATAACGTTGTTGGCTTGGAAAATATTCGAGATGTACTCAGGCCGTATTCTTTCTCATACGTAAAACTGGACGACGTTTTCACCTGTTTTATAGGAATATCAAAAAATATCTCACAAGTTTGATTTTTATTTTAACATAATAGCAGCTCACTGCAGATTTCGTTATTAGACTGCAGATTTTATGCATTTGTACTAAAATTAAGTATATTAAAAATATACTATAATTTCCAAATAATTTCTTATAAATTCTCAGTCTAATAATCAATTAAAAATCATGTAATTAATGAAAAACATTTTCCAGACATTTTATCATGTAAATAAATATGCACGTATTTTTGATATTGTAATTTTTTCCGCAGATTAAATCCCTTTATAAGTGTACTAATTAATTGAAGAAAATATTAGATGGCTGATGAGAATGGTAGAAATTATTCGCGGGAAATGGCGGAGGCCGTCGCGTCACGTAGTGAACGGTGGAACATCGTGCCCGCGGTATCACGTAATATCCCGGTGTACGTGGCCGTATCTAAACTCGTAACCGAAATTACTTGTTGTTATTGTACGTCTTCTTGCCGCAGGAAACGTGCGCCAGCTACACGATTAATTGTCGCTCGATACTTACCGGCGATACCGGCCGCACTTTCGGACAGTTTCCCGCGGACAATTGCGAGCTGTCTAGAATTTCGTGACCATTCCCAGACCGAGCGGTTTCATTTTTACAAACAATTCCGTCGGCCACGATAAACGTAACATAAAACAAGATTTCGACACTAGGATCGATTAGAATTCAGTGATTAATTAATGTGAGGGATAAAGAATGTACGGGACGATTGTTCAAACTTTGAGAAAGGGATGAACAGATCTTGTTGAAGAAATTGTAACGGGGAATCGAGCTCGAGAAGAATAAATTACCTAGAAATTGACACAGTTCCCGACGAAGACTGTGAAGTACAAAAGAGAGAATATTAACGCGGACTCATTAAGCGGAAGCGCTCGGGGTTGGCTTCCGGTTTAATGTTTTATCGCAGCCTTAAAACACACGGACACTAGAAGTCGGTCAGCGACATAAAAAATTAGCGTTCATTTTTTAAAAGCTTCGTTTGCGTAAGGGACCGGCGAGCAAAAAGGTTTAATTAACGGTGTCGCAGAAGGACATCGGCTCTGTTCCGTTCCGTCAGCCGAGCGGACGATGGAATATTTCGAACGACGACTTGGATGATAAAATCGATCGAAATGAAATCGATCGCGTGTCAGAAGAAAAAGTAAACAATTAGAACCGCGGAGGTAACGGGGGAAAAAAAAAATCGGACGATATAAACTGACGATTGATAACCGAGTGAATTCGCGTTTACATTTATGAATACTTTATCAGCCTTTGAATATTTGACGGATTCCGAGCGGTTTTTTTTCACCTCGGGCTCGTGTTAATTCATATCGCCAGTGAAATATAAATTAACCGCGAGCATATGGCCGCGGAATGAAAAGCTGTTATCAATTCGACCGGCAATTCACGTCGAGATCCTCCTCCAATTAAATGTAACTTGAAGAACTTTCGAGTGTGCGTTATCATTCTCCAACTGATTCGGAAATTTAACGTTCACGTGTTGATCCTTCGCGGGAAACAAAAATTGATTAGTATCCCTAATGGGCAAGAGTGGAGAGTCCTTTCAGTCGATATCGCGCGACACGCTCGCGACCCGTCAAAGGGTATCGCGTATTTAATTCCACGGGCGAAAGAGGCTGCATCTAAATTATAAAAGAGCGCAGGCACTACTCTGGCTGTTCCTTGTTAATCCGTGAATTTGAATACCGTCGGTCCGCGATCTGAAATTCGAGCGCGGGTATGAAACGCCGCCGCTCCGATCGGATTCGAAAAATATTTTCGCTTTAATCCACGGTTCCGTCTGTCCTCTCTCTGTCTGGCGTGCGTGCCTCGCTCCTTTTTGCGTCCACGCCGTTCATGAATATGGAAAATTAGACCTTTCGGTGACGCGATCCGCGTCTCTCCCTCTTTTTTTCCCATTTTTTTTTTTTTTTTTTTTGTTTCTGCTCGCCTCGCGGTTCGCAAATTGATTCCGTGCAAGTGGCGCCACGTCGCTGTTGATTCAAAAGGGGAAAGGATTGGTTTTCCATCGAGCGTCGTTCTCGGATGAAAATTGAACTCTTCGTGGAATCCCACCACCCATTCGCCCGCGCCGGTGAATAGACCGAAGAAACGATCGCTTCGATACGGTTTATCTCAGACTAAGAAACTGCGCCAAATTCACCTACCGCGTCGGCTCTTATCAATTCCACGAAAATTCAAGCTTTCTATATTCTGACTGCAAAAGTATTGGATTTGTTTCAAGGTTCGAAGACGTCGTCATGAGGATTTTTTTTTAGAAACCTTTATTTCAAATGTCTCATAATTCGATTCCCAAGAAAATTGTTTAGTATTTAAATGAACGTTCATAAATTCTCCTGATTCGATGTCCATGAAGAGAAAGAATGGGGTTGGTACTTCGAGAATCGATCGAAATCTGCACTCTTCCAGTTTTTATCAATTCGACGAAAATTCATGATTTCTATGTTCTGCAAAAGTATTTGTTTCAAATGCACTAACACTGTAAAAAAAAAATTTTAATAGTGGTTCGAAGACGTCGATATGAAGATTTTTTTTTTGAAACGTTTCATCTTATAAGAATTATGATGGAGACATTCGATTGCTAAGAAAATTGTTTAATATTTAAATGAACGTTATTAAATTCTGCTAGCTATTTCGAAGTTCGCAAAGGGTAAAAAGGGGGCTGATGCTTCCCGAATCGATCGGGATCTGTACTCACCCAGTTCTCACGAAGTTGGCGAAGTACTGCACGATGCTCTCGGAGAGTGCCACTTCAGGCCTGGTGTAGTTTCTTGGGAAGTGGCCGAAACCGTCGACCAATGGCGCGCCGAACACGAAAGGCAGCTCCTCGCCATGGACCGAGCCCATCTTCTGAAAGCAGAAACAGGAACGGACGGACCCGTTAATCGCCATTCAATATCATCGCTGAACTCCGGTCGATTTAAGCCGTAAAGTAAAATTCAAACGCAAAGGAGAACGCGGCCCTCTGACCCATTTCACAGTTTTAATGCCCGTAAGAGACAGAAATAAGAGCTTTACCGACGAGATCAGTAATTAGTCGCTCGATCGAGGAATCCATGAGGTAATAATGCGTCGTTTAACGGCCCCAGAAGGGATCTACTCGATTTCCCCGCAGCATCGATCACGATGGACACGCCAGGTGACGGTAATTCAATTTCTTCGGGCTCCGGTCCCTTTCGCTGCGAATTACCAGCGTACGACCTTAACGTTTCTCTCACCCCCAAGTGTTAATTTTCTAAAGAGCGAGCGCGTACGCTTCCCATTTTATCTACTGTACAATTTAAATCGTTGAAAATTCTATGAAATATTTAGACCGGAACGAAAACACGAAATTCGAAATTATTCATACATTTCGGGGAGGGGGTGAAATTTTGCGAAACCTGTACACCGAAAACAATACCGGGAAATAGTTTGCCGTGTAACGAAGTTCGCGGCCGCAGTTTCCGAAACGGTGGCGATCGGTCTCGCATTTTCGGGGCTGTACGCGGCGAACTTTGGTCTCGGTTCAACCTCTCGGAAGATACGCTCCCCTGGCCGCGACAAAGTAAATAAGCAGCCGGGGAGGAAATTACCCACTTCACGCTGTTAACTCGCTCGGAAAAAGTTGCTCTTTCTTCTGGCCCTTCAGGAAAAGTTTCACGCGCGAAACTTTCTTTTGTAGAACGGTTTACGATCGATAAACTTGCCAATGCGAGATTACCGTCGCGAGCAACGGCCGAGAACTGTTCCCTGCATCCCAAATACGTACGTACGAATTATTAATCCTCCGGGCATAATTTACACGTCTTGGTTCGTCGTAACGAAATATAAAGTAAAGATCGTCGATTGTAATCCCCGAAATTCTGTTTGCAGTGCCTGACGAAATTAATGGGAGAGAGGAGTCGGTTTCTCGGTTAATGGACAATGACTGAGACCAGTTGGCGAAACAACGCCGTTTCGAACCGGATGGAACAGTGACTGATACTCGCTTTGGACTCGCCTTGACATCCGGCTATTTTGAATCCAACTATTTCTTGAGTGAACTCGGGGCAAGTTTGATGGCAACCGAGTTCCTGCCAGAAATTCAATTTCCCCAGACAACAGCGCATCATAATTAATTTGCCGAACGCATGATGATCCTCCGGTGATACGGAATCGTAATTTAGAAAACGATTCTGCATCGAAACAACGATATCAGAGACATGGCTGATGTTTTGACAATTTAAATGCATGCAGAGTCGGATAAGATCTGTTCACGGAGGCGTGGAATAAACGAGATCATTCTGAGGGAACAAGATCAAACCGGGCGATACATTCGGATCCGCGGATTAGTTTAACGAAGTCCCGCTGCATTTATAAAAGGAGCCTGATTAAACCCAAGAGATCCGGCGATAGCTGGTCCTCCGAAAAAGGAGGACTGCTTTTCCCTGCGAATGGATCGAACCGGGGAAGAGGAGCGAGGCGAGAGGCAGCGGCGGCTTAAGTAAATAAGAGTGGACAGTAAAGACCGGCGGAAATGAGCTTAATAAAATAACGAGCTGGAGCGAGACGAGCGAGCGGGTCTACCGCCCTTTTAAACGGGTTGCAGACTTTTCACTTCGCCGGCTCCTTCTCGTCCCGCTGAAGATTTTTACATTCAGACACAAGTGTCTTCCGCCAAAGATTCTCTTTATTCCACGAACGTCGCTGCGATAATTTACCTAATTCGAAAGAAAAGACGCGGCCACTTGAGAATCTCATTAAAACGAGATACAAGTTGAAGCAGGGAACGTCGAGTTGTAAAGACACCATCTAGAGCATTTTTCGTCGAGGTGGAAAATTTATAGTAATCATTTGACAATTATTTCAGAATATTTAAATTATTTTTGTAATACATTTTTAATCGGAATTATCAGACGAAATATAATGTTGAAAAAATAAAATGCGAGAACTGAATAAAAATATGAAGCAAGAAATAAGTAATGTTCAACGAAACGAAATTGAAACCGACGGTACTTGGAAGAATGTTTCTCATATCATCGCCGAAGTGGATGAGATTTACCGTCGATTGTCCGACGGCTTTGTCAGATGATGAAAATGCCGAGCGAGAATTCTATTTTTTATACGCGCGCAGCGAGCAAGGAGTTTTCTTGTCACGAGTTTCCGTACCTATTATTCCCGGCTCCGCGGGGAGGTAACAGGGTAGAACGGAATACCGGACCTTTTTAAATCAACCAAAAAGTTTCGCGTTCCGGCACGGAATAATTCTGAAAGATGAACCGGCGACAAAGGAGCGAATCGGTTAAACTCGCCGGGTCTTTTGTCGTCTCCAATGTCCAAAGGCCCTTTTCTTTAAATTCTCTGTAGAAAGTATACATCACACATGGCTAATTGTACGACTGCCAAGAATTAAGAGAATTCTCGTCTCGTTCCACAACATTAAATAACGAAAAACTGGCTTTCTTACGAGCCAATTGTTAAATATTGCATAGAAAAATTAATCACGATAATACAAAATAAATTACAGCGGTCATTCAGTAGTATAAGTCGGTCCATGGTCAGACAGTATCCAAAATTTGCACAGATTATATAAATAATTCTTCTTTACAATAAAAATAATTACATTTTCAAAGAATTGATTCGAGGTGGAAAATTTATAGTAATCATTTGACAATTATTTCAGAATATTTAAATTATTTTTGTAATACATTTTTAATCGGAATTATCAGACGAAATATAATGTTGAAAAAATAAAATGCGAGAACTGAATAAAAATATGAAGCAAGAAATAAGTAATGTTCAACGAAACGAAATTGAAACCGACGGTACTTGGAAGAATGTTTCTCATATCATCGCCGAAGTGGATGAGATTTACCGTCGATTGTCCGACGGCTTTGTCAGATGATGAAAATGCCGAGCGAGAATTCTATTTTTTATACGCGCGCAGCGAGCAAGGAGTTTTCTTGTCACGAGTTTCCGTACCTATTATTCCCGGCTCCGCGGGGAGGTAACAGGGTAGAACGGAATACCGGACCTTTTTAAATCAACCAAAAAGTTTCGCGTTCCGGCACGGAATAATTCTGAAAGATGAACCGGCGACAAAGGAGCGAATCGGTTAAACTCGCCGGGTCTTTTGTCGTCTCCAATGTCCAAAGGCCCTTTTCTTTAAATTCTCTGTAGAAAGTATACATCACACATGGCTAATTGTACGACTGCCAAGAATTAAGAGAATTCTCGTCTCGTTCCACAACATTAAATAACGAAAAACTGGCTTTCTTACGAGCCAATTGTTAAATATTGCATAGAAAAATTAATCACGATAATACAAAATAAATTACAGCGGTCATTCAGTAGTATAAGTCGGTCCATGGTCAGACAGTATCCAAAATTTGCACAGATTATATAAATAATTCTTCTTTACAATAAAAATAATTACATTTTCAAAGAATTGACTTATCTCCAGAGTTCAAGACGTAATTTAATCCCTTTAAATCCACTGTGCATAAACGCAGTGGTATAAAATTCTGGCGCGATAACTGTACTAGCGCTTAAACGATAGCAGCTAGGAAAGTTACTCGAGTTCACTGTTGTTCGAGGCATGTGTTCGGTTAATACCACGCAGTACGAACGAAAGGAGCTTACCGCGTTGTCTTCGCGAGTGTGTCGTAAGTTCAGCAACTGTAAGAACAGCTACAATCGTCGCCGAATGTATCGCGCGATTCCGAGCTACTTGACACGTTAACAACGCGTTGTTACCTGAACGCAACACCTTTTCTCTAGAACAGAGCCATTTCGGTTTACCAGTATAATAGCACATGTCATTTGAATTTCCTGGCAATTGTTAGACGTGTAATTATAAAATAATTAATCGTGTCTGTTATAAATCTATTCTGTTGTTTTTAAACCGTGAAGCAATTAAACTAGCAAAGCAAAGTCTATTTGAATTTTCATAACAAGCTTCGAATCTCATTACGCGCAGTGTAACACTGGGGGGTTCAACAGTAATAGAACTTTCAGATTAACAAACCTCGTATCGCGTAACACGACGAATGCAATCACGAGTTATAAGTAAAATCCGACGATCTATCAATCGTTGATAGAAAATATCGATGGAGGTAATTTATGATAGGAAGAGTAATGAAGTGCGGGTAATACGCGCGCGCGCGTTTTGAATTTCGGCCACCGGGTTTGTCTCTAAACGTACGGTGTTTCAATGGGTTTTGGAAGGCACGAACTGAATCCCAGGATTCCAACGTTAATTGCCGTGTCCTCTAATTTAGATTAATTCATCATATTTTAATCTGCAGGTGCGCCTGCCGTGCGTAATCATAACATGAGCCTCCCGCCTCCTCATTTTCTATTCGCATTATCGATCGTTAATTACACGTCAGTGTTCCTGATGTTTGCAATTCGACCCCCCGTCCTCCCTCGGGTCCCCGTCTCTCACCCCCGCGCGCGCGCGCGCGCTCCAACTTCGTTATCGGCAGTCAATGCGGGGATTCAAAAAGTTCCAACGTCGAGTCCGCGAAACGCGATTTTCACTTTCCACTCAGCGCTCGCCCGCGTCGCTAACAATGACAAAGCAGTAATGAACAATGAATCCGGCGTTGAATGCGTTCGCGCCGATTGAGAAACCAAACGGACAAGCATTAATTAAGTAAATGAATGAACGAACGATTGAATGCGAAGAATGACGCTACGTAAAGTTCAAAGGTCCATTAGGTTCGGCTTGACATTCTTCAGATTCACGTTCTTGTGTGTGAAATCATACAAAATACGTATTCGATCTTGCAGAGAGGTGATCGACCGCAATAATAATAATAATAACAATAATAATAATAATAATAATAATAATAATAATAATATTATAATTCAGAGGAACGACTGTGTTACAATTTTGATTGCTAATTTCGCAGTTAAACGATTTTCGACCACTTTTCACGAGCATCAAGTACAACCAGAAACGAGACGATGAATATATTGTTAATTCCGATAATTAGCTGAGCAAATACGCTAATTAGCTGATGGACGACTTAATGAGCCGTCAACGAGTACAAAAAGTGGCTAATGACATAAGTCCATAAATAGATAGACGGCCGAGGTCGATTTGACAAATCGTTGAATGAACAAATTGGCTGACTACCGAAAAGGAACGAGCGTATCGGATAAATATTATACGAGAACATCTGCGGCGGTTGTATATACTCGAAACGGTGGAATCTCGGAGTTTATTTGCTATTATTTCATCATGTCGCGGGTAATACCAGCTTTCCCTTAGTTCTTAACATTGTTAGGACAGCGAACATGGCCGTTTTATCGGCCAATAGAACCCACGAAACTGTCCTCCGGGTGATTTCCACGTCGGATCCCAGCTGTTTTACTACGCGATCAAAGCGATTTTAACTCACCCTTGGGAGGCTCTTGTATCTCTGAAAGGTTTCTTCCTCGAGCAAACGTCAAGTCTCTTGCTCTTAGCGAAGAATCCGGGTCACAGCCCCGACGAATGCATCGACTTTCATATTGTTTACTCTTAGTTAGGTCCTAAGTTATAAATCGACGTTAACAAGGAACGTTCCTTTCGAACAGAGTTCCTTGTTTGATACATCATTACTCCGTGCGTCCAGTCAGTCGGATTTCGTTCTGATTTCTTTCAGTAACGTCTCCTTAAGCTCGTTAACTTCGCTTTTGATGGCCGGGATGTTTGTTGTACGAAATCATACGGTACGAACCGTTTCGACATGGACGAATCATTAGCGTGGGCGAGCCGAAGCTCTTTAAAACTGAAAAGCTTCTCCGGGAAAAGTGAGCGAAGCCTCTGTAACGGTCGGCCGACTGAACCGAGTAACTTTACATTCCCTGGAAATAACCTCGCCCGGAGAGGGATGAAACTGTTTCAAACAATTCGAGAGCTTTTGAAACCGACCGAAAAACCTTCCCAACTGCGGGCAAGACCATGTGAAATCTGGCCAGAGGAATGAAGTTTCCACTCTATTCCGGAGGTACAAAGGAACCCACAGGGTCCAAACAATTTCACCAAGTGACAGTTTATTAAATCCCGCGTCCAGCTGCGAACAGCCCCCTGTCGACCGAGACTTCGCAAGTATTCCATGCCGTCCATTCCAGAATCTCCCGTTCCAGTTAACATTTAATACTAGCAACAGTATCAAATTTGTTACCATAAACGCGTTGACTATTACCATTATTTTATTTTATTATTTTATTATTTGGTACCATGAACGCGAAACTGACCCGACGATTTATGACTTTGATCGAGGGCCCAGATCATTTTCATATCAACCGATTATCTCTGTCGCGTAATGGGGGAGGGTTAGTCCCGCGGAAAACGGGTAGGAAAATCGCGAACGATAGGAAATGCGGGAAAACGCTCGAACTGGTTTTCCCAATGCTTTCAGGGCATTGTTCGCGCAGGAGTCCGGGAGGGATCCGCATGGCATTTCCGGCTTTTCGCGAAATTGGAGGCGTTTCGCGGGTCGCCGGGAGGGGGTGGCGAGAGATACGGGGAGGGAGGCGGGTGCAAGCTGAAAAAGCGAGACGAATACCGCCGCGCCGCGTCGCGTCCGGACTTTTCCATTTAAATTTAAATCCGAGCCGGTACGGCGCGAGTGCAGGTCAGTGCGCTCGTACAATGCTCGTGCAACGAGAAACCTCGTTGCCGGAACGGCTAGAAAATGCGGAGGAAATTGGCAGCGACGTAAAGTCGCGCCGCCTGATCCGGCGACGAGAATTGTTTAACGATCGATAGGTGTCTTGATAATAACCAGCGATTAATCCAGGTTTATCAACGACTTCAGATAGAAAATGCATTACTTATACACTTAAACATTATTTATAACAAATTTCTGATGTTTGTTTTTTTCTTTATATACAAAGGAACAATTGAAACGTTCATGTCTTCTCTAATCGTGATCGTTATTATCATAGAAAGAACGATTAGTGATCGATACCATAATTAGATACCAGGCTTAACTGTTCGCTGTCCATTACGTGCTTCTCACAAAGAGTAATCCCAGCAAAGTCAGCTATTATCGTTCGCCGTTCACTCTGTTTCGTAAAAGAGCTACGAGCAGCTACTTATCGAGCATTTTACAGGCATCCCCGTGAATGCGCGTACCGTTTACGAACACTCGAGGTGCACCTTGCAACGATCCCCTCAAATGAATTCCCTTACCGCATTGTCGAACCTGAATTCGCTTTGGAATTCTCTCTCTTCTTTTACAAATGAATCCTTCACTCGATTTTATTCCGTCGATAAAAATAGTACACATTATTTATTATAAAAAATAATTATCTGCTATTTCGTTTGAACGCTGACGATTTTTAACTGTCGTTAAAATCTGCAAAGGATCCGATTAGCATAACGAACGCAATTCGGATTCGAGGACGCGGCAGGATCGACTCGGGTACAAGCGCACGTATTCAGTTTGTTCTTGCGACTTACGACTCACGGCACCGGAGGCGCTTAGAATGCAATTCCGTTGCAACGACCGCTTTCTTGTTTAGGAATGCGTTACCAGGTAATTGCAGCATTAAACAGCGCAACGGTAAACGCTGTTTCGGATCCCGTTCCCGCTTCGCGCGCTTGTAAGACTGTTCGGAAGACGCGCTTAATTAAACGCGACCCTCCACCACCCCCGGAAAATTTCAAATAATTATTCATTAATTCGATGAAATAAAAAACTGGCGGGATTCGTTCGGTCGCGAGATCGACGGAAATTCGAGGAGAATATCAACATGTCGACGCCGTTTATAACCGGACAAACAATTTGCCAACGCGATTGATAAATTTAATAACAGTTAACGTTTCGTTTCACCAATTATTGACTCGCTGCATCAGCGATCGTATTTTACTCGAAATTCATTTACCACTTACTCTACTCTTTCTTTCCGCGGCGACAAACAGAATTAACTGCAGTCAATGAAATTATTTATATAATATTTATTACGCACGGTGGTCCGTGCAATATGAAATAATAATTCTTGGGATAAGTCGACGTTTACTCGTATCGGTGGAACGACGTTGACTTTGCGAATTCCCGGCTTTACATTACATTCGCATTTCGCAAATACTTTTACTTCGGTATTTACTCTGGACTCGATTAAAGTGCCATTACCGTTCGTACGAAATTGTTTCTTTCCAAACGTTTCAATAATTGCATTCGACCATCATTGCACGTGTTTAACTTAAAAAAAAAGTGCGACAATAATAATTATTTGCCAACTCAACGGATCGAGTATGTAATATTTCGTTTCACATTCTTCGTGAGTTTTTCTTAATCAGGAACGAGGATAATGGATCCGAGAGACTCTTTAATCATTAATTTATCGAGCCAGGGAAGAAAGAGGGTGGGTTACGTGGTCCACGCGAAAGGTCGTAGTAAGTGGCTATTATCAGAGGCCGTAGCTTGGTCCTCGAACGTATGATCGAATCCGGTGATTCGATTTCGTTGGCGAGTCGCCATGAAACTCGAAACGATCTCGCGACATCCGATTTACTTAGTATTGCCCTCCCACGCTTGGCCTCGTCTGCTCCTCCTCGCAATTTCGTTCCGTCTTCCGGTAGATAAGTGAATCGTAAATCCCTTTATCGTTGCCCACTTCTTCTACTCGTCCTTTGATCCGTTCGTTTAACCTCGTATCATGTGACGAGAGCAACGTTAATTACCAGCAAACGAAGGATGGGACAGATTTGTAAGAATATGAGAACAAGAAAAACTCTTATAAACGAAGGAGAATTCTAAGCACGACGTTCTTAACACTAGATTGCCCAAGAAAGTCATTTTGACTGACTTTGGGCAAATGTACAAATACAATGCAGTCATTTTGACTGCTTTGGGCAATATAGGTATATACTAAGTTTCAGTCTTTCTAGTGTTAATTATAGGAACGAGTTAATCTTCGCGAAATAATAATCAGACGCGTCGGGAGATTACAAGGGGGGATGATCGCCCCGGCCACCTAGATTAAGTGTTCGCCCGTAAGTTTACGATTATCAGGGAATAATTTTCGAGGGTATCGCAAAGCAGCTTAACGAGAGTGCCCGGCGACAGTAGACCGGAGATAGGTTGCACGACGTAGTACGAAGTAATTTGTTTCCGTGAAATATATGCGTCGTAGGCCGATTATGCATGTGCCTCGCAAAGCAACAGGTATGTATGTCTCTGAATAATGCAGCTGGAAAAACGAATCCCATTTTCCTCGTGTTCCTTTCTGCCGGGGATTATCGTTGTCGATCTGCCCCACCTCCGTCTCGGCCAGATTGCCGCTCGCCCCGGAAATTGCTACGTGTAAACCCGATCGTCTACTGGTAATTCATAGCTGCATGCGAGTGCATACTCATTGAAAAGTTAACGGGCGAGCTTATCTCCCGGAGCTTATGTTCGTACAATCATTCTGCGTTAAGCAACGTTCGTTCAACGTATACGTATAATACAGAAATGATTAGAAATGCTGATGTACGAAGGAGTTGAGTGATTCAGCTCTTATATCCTCCGGTCTCGTGTTTGTAAAAGGACTTTTAATTAGCTTCATCCAGGAATCCTTTCCCGACCATTGTTCTACCTTATTGCGTACTTCTTTCTTTGTAAGAATCTCCCCTGTTGTATTCGTGAAAGGTGTTCCCCCTGCATAACTCATTAACGCCGTAGATCCTTTGCAATTACCTTGGCAAAGGATTGATCCAGGAGGTTTGGTAAAAGGAGCATGAAATTGTCGGATAAGCCAAAGACGGTACTAAAGTCCCCTTTCGTATAACTTTAATTAAATAACGCTCCTCTCTTTTCCCTCTTCATCAAACCTTTGACCAGCGATAATGAACGTTCGCCAAGTGTTGACAACCGATCATGCATCAGAGAAAAAAAAAAAATTTATACTCGGTATGAAAACCAGATCAGAGCAGAAGAAATAAGAACAAGGTTTAATATTTTCTTCAAACGTAGAATGTTTCAGACATATAAAATAGAGATATAAAATTATTCTTAAACGTAATAACTAAATGTAATAAACTAATTTTTCTATTGATACATTTATAAGAATTATACATTTATAATTAAA